>NW_015167060.1:1573227-1613243 GCF_001447785.1 Gekko japonicus
TTTTTGTAGCAGGAACTCCTTTGCATATTAGGTGACACACCCCTAACATAGCCAATCCTCCAAGAGCTTACAGTCGCCCCTGTAAGAAGAGCTCTGTAAACTCTTGGAGGATTGGCTACATTAGGGGTGTGTCACCTAATATGCCAAAGGAGTTCCTGCTACAAAAAGAGCCCTGCTAGGCTATGGATCAAATCTAATCAAGAAAAATACGGAGGTTATTCACTACTTATGCTAAGCTAGTTAACACCCGTACTAGGTAGAGAGAACCAATTTGCTATGACAGTTAATACCTGTCCCAAGTTTTTCTTCAAGTTGTTCCTTCTATTGACAAAACTTGGAACTCCTCCCCCACTCTCAATGTAGGTATTAATCTGTGAATGGTTTGCATTTTCTTGATCAGATTTAAATTTTACATAATTGCATTTCCCCTTGTCCTTACTGCATTCCACAGCCCTATGGGTTAGTTGTTGTTTTTCAGGAGTCCCGGCATAAAATGACTCCTCAGTAAGGATCCCCTCTGCGTTTGAAGAAGTGAGCTCCTGTTCGCCACAAGCTTTTGCTGGAATAAAATGCTGATAGTTTTTAAAATGCCAGATATGCCACAAGACTCCTGTTTGTCTTTATCTGTTTGTTCCCTATAAGTAAAAAGGTAAAGGTAAAGGTTCCCTTGCTCGAAAGCCAGTCGAATCCGACTCTAGGGTTGCGGTGCTCATCTCCGTTTCAAAGCCGAAGAGCCAGCGCTGTCCAAAGGCGTTCCGTGCGCCTTGGTGTTTAGTCCCTATAAATACAATCCAGCAAAAGTTAGTTGAGGGATAAATTACAGCTATCGTACCCCATGTGCATAAGTTGGTAGCATTTACTGAATTTGTGCCTAACATATATATTCCAGTGTATAGGGAAATGAATATCTTGAGGTCTGTTTTGAAAATTAAAAATTCCAAGGAAGTACCTAACTTCTTCTACTGAGTTTGCTAACTGTTGCTTAAAGCAGCATGCCAGGTTATAAGAAATGCTAGGCAAACTGTTTGTTCTGTTCTGTTCAGGCCTCACTTGCGCCCTTCATCCTGCATTCTTCCTGGTTATATGCCTTAATGATGCTGGTTTTCAGGTGAGGCTATAAGACTATGTAGTAACATTTACTGTGGTGACAGTGAAAGACCACAGTTCACTGAAATAATAAAAAAAAGACACTCATTTTTAGGACAGTGCCAAAAGGAACATTGCTACAAGGAATTTCAGGAAATGCACATATGTGGTAGCAAACAGTATAACAGGGGAGGGGTCCTTTGTTGCTCCCTGGCTTTCATAGTACCTGTTTTCTAAATACTCTAATAAAGTAACATTATGCCAGAGGAGAGCCTCCCTCCCGATATGGGCCATAATATGGGTGCCAGAATATATATGGGGGGGGAAGGGAAGCGAAATAAAAAAACAGGCCCTGGTGACTGGAGTGTGTCTGCCCTCTAGTGGTCAGTTTATAGTTTACTTCAGGGAGAGGTTGCCAATAGGACTTTTGACTGAGTTTTTGAGTTAAAGGTACAGGCTGCGTCTCACTATTGACTCCCCCCCCCCTTCAAAGAGCTAAGCAACAATATGGTAAATCATGGGACTTAGAGCCAGTGAAGGAAAGCCTTTGTTATGGCTGACAACCTTCACGGGGCCTGGAGATTTCCTGTAATTACAACAGATCTCCTGACTACTGGTGTCAGTTCCCTGGGAAAAAAACCAGCTACTTTGGAGGGTGGACTGTCTGGACTCTCTATGGCATTCTATACCATGGAGGTTCACCCATTTCCTAAACCCCACCCTGCCTAGGCTTTGTTCATAGATCTCCAGGAATTTCCCAACCTGGAGCTGGCAGTCCTGCTTTGCAGAGAGTTTAACCTCTCCAAAAGCAAGATTTGAATCCTGTCTGACCCCCATCCCCTGCTGGTGGCCGGGGTGGACCTGGCAAAACTATGCCTTTATCACATTCGTTGCACATGCATTAGGTGACCTGGTTAAGCCTTCCTGCCCTATGTTGCCTGGGTCTGCTGCTGCTTTTCAAGTGAGAGCTTGGTTTCATTTTTCCATGTCTCTATGGTAAGAGAGCCCCTAATGTTGTTGTTGGTGATGAAACTTTAATTTTCTAACTTGCTGCTCTTCTTGGTTGATTTTTCCCTGCAACTCATGTTTTGCTCTTTTATTTGTAGGTCTATCTGTTGGAACATGTTTCCTATTTGATTGTTTACTTTTCATTGCTTTTGCTGGTGGGAGGAGGGCACTTAGCCAAGCAGTGAGCATACATAATGTAGGAGGGATATATGTGTGTGTGTGTGTGTGTGTAATTTTCATTATGTTTAGTAAGTAAAGTAACTTAGCTTGTTTTTTGTGTTCTCTGCTATAATGGTAGCAGGCATGTATCAGGAATGTATTACTGACTGAAATATTAACTGTATATGTTGAGTACAGGGGTTGTGGATATAGACAAAAGAGGGCAGAAACACACGAAGTTGCCTTATTTTGAATCAGACAATCAGTCCATCAAAGTCAGTATTTCCTACTCAGACTGGCAGCAGCTCTCCAGGGTCTCAGGCAGAGGTCTTGCACATCACTTATTGCCTGGTCCTTTAAAAAAAAAAAAAAACTGGAGATGCCAGGAATTGAACCTGGGACTTTCTGCATGTCACACAGAGGCTTTTTTACTGAGCCACAGCCCCCCACACACACACAAAGGAGGAGAAATCTCCTGAAGGATTTCTTTACCTTTAATAATTACCAAGAAGATGGGATTTTGGCAGGGGCAGCTTGTCAGGGAGAAACCACACTGCCTGAAATTGGCTCTGTTACATACCTTTTAAAGATGGCAGAGCTGTCTTCCTTTGCCCCCCACCCCCCGGCCACTCAAGAGGTGTCCTAGGTTTTGGGTGTTTTTTGTTTTTGTTTTGCCATCAGCATTGTTAAAGGAGATGCTGTGTAGCCAGAGCTTTCCCTTTGCAAAATCACAGAGGAAAACATTCTCTGGGGAACTAGGCTGTAATGAGGAAATTTAGCTGAGGCCAGAGTTAATTCTAAAAGAGGCTTTCCAAGTCCAGGATAGTCCAGCATTTGGCTATAGACATCTAGAGGTATCACAGCCATTACCCTCATGGACTGTATGGGAGTTGCCGCATATGGTATTTTCTAAGGAAACAAACAAGATCTTCAAACATGCTAACTTGCAAGTAAGCCCCTACTAAAAGTTCAGCGGAGCTGTTATTCCAGTAAATGTGCAAAGCACTGTGGCCAGAGCATTACCTCGAAATGGGTTTTATTCCAACTAGGGTGACCAGAAGTGGAAGAGATCAGTGGCTTGGAGCATTTCTACAGATAGGATTGCTGCCTGCAGTGAGTGACTTTCTTACCTCCTCACTCTTACTTCAGCTCCAAATGCCTCATGAAATGCTCTTCCTGCTCTAAGAGAAGTCTGGCGGGCATTTGGGGCTGAAGCAGGCGGAGGGAGCTGAGAGAGTCATGCTCTGCAGGTGAAAATCCTTTTATCTGCAGAAATGCTCCAGTGGATCCAACCACATGCTTTCTGCACCTTGGTGAATGACAGGACAATTTGTGGCACTTTGAGATCCTTCCTTCCTTCCTTCCTTTCTTTCTTTCTTTCTTTCTTCCTTTCTTCCTTCCTTCCTTTCTTTCTTTCTTTCTTTCTTTCTTTCTTTCTTTCTTTCTTGTTGCAAATGACTGATTGTGACCCCAGAGGGTCTTCAGAGGTGGTTTGCCATTGGCTGGTATTCCTTGGTGGTCCTCCCATCCAAATACTGACTAGGGCCGACCCTGCTTAGCTTCTGAGATCTGACGAGATCAGGCTAGCTGGGCTGTCCAGGACAGGGCCTCTTCTGCACTGTTCAAAAGACAGGAGGGGGACTGGCCACTCTCTCTAAAGAAGAGCTTTAATTGGGTCAGACTGAGACGCTCTGTCTTGTTCCATTTCCTGTGTTTTATTTTGCTTCCATCCTTTCTTCATTTGTTGACACCCCACCTTTGTTAGCTTTGTATATGGATCTGATATTACTGTGTGTGTGTTTTTGCACAAATTACATTTGTCACAATTTAACATTCAAACCTGGGCATCAGGAGGAATCAAAGGGTTTTTTTAAAAAACAGCAACAACAAAGCATTGAAACAAGCAGATATGTTTCCCTCCTTTGTTGTTTGTTTACTTACATGTCTGTTAATGAGCACGAGTAGTGTGAAGACATGGCTGCTAGTTGGCTTGCCAAAGAGGAAACCAGTTTGGCAGTCACAAATTATAACTGCAGCAGTTCCCCAGGTACTGGATTACTATTTATTGAGAAGGCTGCAGAGCAGGTTTTCTGAGGCTGCCATTAACACAGGTCCCTCATTGTATTAAATCGTACAATTGTTGTGAATGAAAATATCTACTGTACATTCATTGTATTTTCCTGTGCATTCTGGATTATTGGATTCTTTTTGTTGGGAGGGGGGGTTGTGGGCATGCTTGCGAGCCTGGAAGTCATGGTGACTTCTGGTGACCCCTAGTGGGGCTTGGATGTTTCAGAGAGGTGGCTAGATATCGCCTGCCTCTGCCTCCCAGCCCTGGTATTCCTGGGAGGTCACCCATCCAAGTACTTGCCAGGGTCGGCCCTGCTTGGCTTCTGAGACCTGATGAGATCGGGCTTGCCTGGGCTATCCAGTTCAGGATTGGATTCTTTTTTAATTGAAGGAGGGGATGTTAAAATTAGGGCTAATATACATCCCTCCCATCCTTCCCTGGGAATTTTTATGGTAAAGAGTTTCTGAACAATGTTTGGAATAGTCTCAAAATATTCTTTGAATACTTGATTATTTCACATTGGACACCCAATATTTTGTGGTAGCGATACATGGTAGCAGAAGTTAAAAGCTGTACAAATTGTACAGTATTCCTAAACGTAATTGAGGTATAGCAATACTTTTATCTTCAGTGCTACAACCTTGTAATCATTGCCATGCATATCATGTATTCCAAACCCAGACCAGTTTAGGCATGGCTTTTGTGTGTGTGTGTGCTTGCATGCCTGGGAGCCAGTTGGGTGTAGTGGTTAAGTGTGCGGACTCTAATCTGGGAGAACCGGGTTTGAGTCCCCACTCCTCCACTTGCACCTGCTGATGTGACCTTGGGTCACAAGCATACATAATGTAGGAGTCACAAGCTCTGGCACAGCTGTCCTTGGAAAAGAGCAGTTTCTGTCAAGAGCTCTCTCAGCCCCACCCACCTCACAGGGTGTCTGTTGTGGGGAGGGGAAGGGAAAGGAGTTTGTAAGCCGCTCTGAGACTCCAAGTGAAGGGCGGGGTATAAATCCAATCTCTTCTTCTTCTTCTGGAACTCATAGTTGATTTCTGGCAACTCCTAGTGGTGCTAGGATGTTTCAGAGAGGTGGCTTGCTATTGCCTGCCTCTGCGTCCCAGCCTTGGCATTCCCTGGAGGACTCCCTTCCAAGTGCTTGCCACAGGGTATTTGCCTGCTTAACTTCTGAGATCTGGTGAGATCAGGCTGGCTTGGGCTATCCAGGTCAAGGCTGGCATGTTCTGTTGTGTGTGCTGAGTGGTGCACACGGGAAAGGATCTCCATCCACTTCTGACACAGCCATGAAGTTCAAGCACTACGCATGCAGCCCTCGATCGACAAGGGCACTGAGCACACGACACTGCCTCGTGCTGAGTCAGGCAATGGGTCTGTCAAGGTCAGGATTGTCCACTCCGATGGGCAGTGGCTCTCCAGGCTCTCAGGCAGGCAGAGGTCTTCCACATCACCTGCTATCTGACCCTTCCAAGTGGATATGCCGGGGACTGAATCTGGGGCCTTCTGCATGCAAAGCGGGTGCTTTGCCACTCAGCCATGGCCCTTGTTCCAGTGATATGAGGTGAGGCAAGCTAAGGGCAATCAGGGGCTCTTTGTTGCATCTCCTCTTTTACGATGTCCAAAGATAACAGATGATCAGTTGGGAGAGAGGGGAAGAGACAACCCCCTCTGAAGAGATGACACATTTCAGAGTCCTGCGGGGTCCACTATTCCAATTTCAAAATTTGCAAGACAATGGGAATTGGTGTGAGCAACAATAACTGAGATTATGAAAATAATTACAGTCCTTGAAACGGCAAGAAACAGAAGCGATGGATAGTTGAAAGCTGTTGCTATGGCACGGAGTCACATTGCTCCGTTTACGTCAGATTGAGCAGGACACCACAAACCTAGCCATGGCATGCAAATGAAACACGAGAGTTCTCTCCTGAATAGACTGTGAACCAGGACTCTGCTTTACCTGCTTTAGTTCCATGGGGAGATTGCTGCCTGTCAACGCAAATCTCACACTTTAGGCTAGCCTGGCCCACCCCTCCGTACTCCGGAGCCACTCTGAAACCCTGCGGCCAGGGGGTGGGGGTGGTAATATGAGGCTTCACTGGAAGCTATGGGGAACCTCTCCCCAACAGGACTGACCCTACCATTGAGCACCACAGGCGGCCCAATTATGGTGACTGATTTTGAGGTACCATTTGAAGGGCAGAAAATGGCCTGCTATTGACTTTATTATACTTTAACACCATTTGCACATTCTGCCCCAGCCACCAAAAGTTTTGGACCCACTCCGCCACAGGGCATTTGCCTGCTTAAAAAGACACACAGCCCCATACCTTTTATGATACTCCCCCTAAGCTACTGTACTTAGAAAGCTGTTCAGGGGAAATGTGATTTGGGCATGATTCATTGAGCATCCCCCACTGCCCCCCATATCTGGAAAACAGGAGTGTTAAAGTAGCTCCCAGTACATGGACCACACTGATTCATCTGAATCTATCTTGTGAGATGGGGAGATGGGGACTGATCTTTATGAGTGAAAATCATTAGCCAGGGGCACGTGAAATGTATTTATTTATTTATATTTTATTTATAAGTTATATTTGTGAATCGCTCAGTCCCTGATATATATATATAGGGCAGATCCTTATTAAAAGCCTGAAATGACCAAGACAAACTCTTCCTGTGTCTGAAAGAATGGGCCTTAGAAATAGCCTGTTGTTGGAATAGCCGTAATATTTGTTATTTCTTAAATGGTTAAAGATATACTAGGTTCTATATGTAGTGGACTTTAAAAAAAATCAATGCATCCTGCCTGCAGGCTCACAGTCATATGCTGTACATGCAAGGAGACTTGTAAACTGTAACACTCCTGAAGTGGTTTGGCAGCTCATGTGCCCTCAAACATTTCACAGGGACACTCTTGCATACTTTCAGCATTCCTGTCTTCACACCAAGGATGACTGCCTTGCTGACCACCTCCCACTCATCGCTAAAGGCCATTCTTCATCTCCGACAGACCACTATTTGTTAATTTTGCAACAGCCTACCTTGTGTTGCTTTGAAAACAAAATGAGGGTTAAGTTCTTTCAGTTAAAGATAATCTAGAAGGACCTAATTGTCCTGTAAAGTGGGATCAAGAGTTCACCTGCTGCAGTGTGGGAAGCAGCGGTCTGCGTACTACAAGCCAAACAATGTGTGGTGCCAGAGACAAAGGCCTGGATATGCAGCTCAGCTGTGAAAAGCACCTTATGTGGGACATGTGTCCATGGCCCCGGGGAAGTGAGGCCTAACTTTCCCCCTCTGCCCTCCTTCCCCGGTTGGAAATGCCTCTTCCCCCACCCCTGGAGGCCACTCTAGGTTTCTTCAGGGTGGAAAGAAGAGGCACCCAGGGTCTGTCAGTGTTTATGTGCTTTCTGTTACATGACATGCCTGTGTACGGGACACAGGATACATCTCCCTCCATGCAGAGGTTTAAGACTCAGGAGGTGAGGATGGGACTTTCAGGCCGGCAACTTCTCATGCAATCAGCATTTCAAAAGGCTTTCCCCAAAAGACAAAACTGGGAGTATGATTTCCCAAGGACACGTACCAAAGCAGGGATTCTCCCTGGTTAATAAGGACCATCACTGGAGTGTATGAATTCATAATGAGTCACTATGATGCTGTGTGTCTTTTTGACTCTTGGGAAATAACTCTTGGGAGCCTTTAAGTTGAGGTAACCCTAATTTAAGTAGTAAAGGTAAAGGTTTCCCTTGCTCGAAAGCCAGTCGAATCCAACTCTAGGGTTGCTGTGCTCATCTCCGTTTCAAAGCCGAAGAGCCAGCTCGGTCCAAAGACATTTCCGTGGTCATGTGACCGGCATGACTAAACACCAAGGCTCACGGAACGCTGTTACCCTCCCACTGAAGTGGTACTTATTTATCTACTTGCAATTTCTTGCTTTTGAACTGCTAGGTTGGCAGGAGCTGGAACTAGAGACAGGAGCTCACTCTGTCATGCGGCACACTCGGGTCTCGAACTGCTGAACTACTGACCTTCCACAGCCTGCAGTTCAGCGTCTTAACCACTTGAGCCACCGCAGCTCCTAATTTAAGTAGTACCCACATGCAGAAAGGAAGCAGTAGCTCACAGCAGTAGCTGACTGATCTTTATGAGTGAAAATCATTAGCCAGGGGCACGTGAAATGTATTTATTTATTTATATTTTATTTATAAGTTATATTTGTGAATCGCTCAGTCCCTGAGTACTCAGGGCTCTGAGTGATGAACAACAATTATACACACACACACACACACAACAATGTAAAGTTAACTAAAATTAATTAAAACACTTCATAGATGGTGTTAATTCGAATTTCAGACCGTGTCACCGCCTTGTCGATGGAAAAGAAAGGAAGAAGAGGGGGGAAGTGGGGGGAGGGGGAGGCAATAGGGGAGGTGTGGGGAGTGCCAGACAAGATGGTACCCATTGCTGTCCTCAACCCAAAGCTTGGTGGAAAGTAGTTTACAAACAAAAGCAAGCCAGCTGTCTGGTACTTCCCAGTGTTAAAAAAACACACCCTTTTTTGAGGAATTTAAGTATTTCCCTACTCCTGATTATAAACACTGATACTTTGATTCAAAGATACATTTGAGGTCAGGGTGGGACCAACAGTCTCTGTAAAGGCCTATACAGACCCTTCATAGTGAGGTTCTTTCTACCTCACCTGCATCCTGAGATCTGTACAATGGAGATGTGAGGTTTTGAAGGGAGGAGTTCCTATAGGGAATGTTTTTTCCTACCACGAACTTACAGCCCCTTTACCAACTAGGGAGATTCAAGTATACTACAGGGCATTTTTCTGATATATATATATTTTTAAAGAAGCACCACACATCCTGCCCCATCATATTTCATACTCATCCAACGTAGGCAGCCATTTGCCACGTGAAAAGTACCGATAAGGCTGCTTGGGAAGATGGGGAAGAAACCCACTGTACATTTAAGCACGTTCACATATACAAAGGTCCCTCTGAGCTGAAAAGTGTGCTGTGGAAGAAGTCAAATCAAAATTAATAGAGTGTAAGTGTATTGATTTCATCACACAACACAACACTAACTTCAAGGAAGGGGGGGAAAGAATCAATGAGCCCAATTCTTTCCCAGACACCTGTAGGCGAGAAACCACAGCAAACGAAGCCTCTCTCAACACTGCAGACTTAAAACTGTTTTCAAAGGCAAATTCCTTTACTCCAGAGACCATGGTTGTGTGAGGGGTGTTTAGTGATCTCCAGCAGAGGATTCTTGGCACCCTCACCAAAATATCATTCCTGAGATTCCTTGAGGAATCCACGGCAATTACGTTTGTATAAACCCATTAATAAATATGTCAAACAGATAGACCCACAGAGTCCCAAAGCAGGGGAATGGAATATTCCACGGTGGTATTGCAAAGCACCCTGATGAGGGCCTATTATATTGCTGAAATGAAGCACACAAAAATTTGGCCTGTGTGATGTTATCCCTCGGCATCAAGGTGTCCCCCCTCCCCAAAGTGGTAAACAGACTTGTCTAGCCTGTGTGTTTGCATCACAGTGGTGCATTCCCCTTATTCAAGGGGCATCAATGCAAACTAGCATAAAGGGCTTTCTTTATTACGCTCTTGGATGGACCGTCACCTACACCTACCGTGTCACGCTCCAACGCAGTCACTCAGAGTCATCCATATTCTATTAGTGCAGTGTATTAAGATTTAGCTGAACTGCCTAAAGTTAGCTGGATCCCAACAGCTTTTAAGTGGATGAACACAAATATTTATTAAGGTGTCGATTTCCCCCATCGATCCACAAATCTGAAGAGGCTGAATTACTTGAGCTCAAATGAAATCCAAGTTTATTTGGGGTCGACTTCTACGGCACCGCTGGCTGCAGACGGCACCTTTCTCCTCACGTACTCTGCCTTTTTTTTCTGATGCAAGATACAGACGGGCAAGATAAAAACACAACCACATTGGCCCACAGCAAAATCCAACTCCCCCCACCCCCAAAACCATGTAATGCCTTTTATTAAGATCAACCAAAATAACACAACATGGTGTGGAAGTTTTCAAGTTCTCCAGGATTCTTCATCAGGCTGGATGTTAATGAAAAGGGTGGAGGGAGAACCTCTCAGGCCATGATCTTAAGGCCTGCCTAGACTGCTCTCCTGACTTCCATGGGCACAGAGCACGGCTGATACCGGGTTGCGCCCTTCGCATACTAGAAACAAGAAGCAACAACTGGAAGTGAAAATGCAACAATCAAATGCCTCGATCTAATGCCAGGGTGTCAAACATAAGGCCCGGGGGCCGGAACCAGCCCATCCAGGGTTCTCATCCGGCCCACAAGCTACCTGTGTGATGGAGGGAACAGGAGGCTGTGTGGGTGGGTGTGAGCAGGCAGAGACATTCTGATTGTGGCTTCAGCAGGGCGGAACAACCTCATCTGCAGCAGTCAAGAAGAACCCCTTCACTCTGACCTGGATGCCCCAGGCAAGCCTGATCTTGTCAGATCTCAGAAGCTAAGCAGGGTCGACTCTGGCAAGTACTTGGATGGGAGACCTCCAAAGGAATGCCAGCAGTCGGGAGGCAGGGGCAGGCTTCACTCAGCCACCTCTCTGAATATCCTCCAGGCCCCCTCGATAGGGGTCAGTCACCAGAGGTCGCCATGACTTCCAGGTGCACACACACACACTCACACACACACATTAAACCCTCCCCCCCAAAGAGGAATCCCTTCACTTCAGTGACAGCCTCACCGGTTGGTTGAGAGCTGCCACAACCACATTCATGCCGGCTCAGGGTTCCAAGGCGAGGTCACATGCCTCTCCACTCAGCTTGCAGCTCCAGGGATGCTGTCACGGATGGCCATGGGGATCAGCATTTACTGTGCTTTGGCCCATGGGTGTGTGTGTGTGTTCTCCAGCAGTTTCTTCCACACATTGGGGGCCTAGTCCTGCCACTGAGCCTGCAACTTGGTAGCCAGGCCTTCCTCCCCCGGCAGCCTTCAGACGTAGGTGGCTGCCACCTCATTAGGGGGGGCAGTGCCAACTATCTCCATCTATACTGGTTCCTGGGTGGCCTGGAGCCTCTGCCACATGCATGGCCTGGTGCGTGTGGTGCTCACTCCCCCATCAGATGATCCAGTGGCCTTTGGCGGAGGTGGCTACTGCTGCACAGGCATCTCCAGCTTATTGGGCTTTGCTTGGCCTGGGTCCCACAGGCGGGGAGGTTAGTTCAACATCTTCCCAGTCCCCGTCCATGGTGGCTCAGGCGGAGGGGGAGCTCACAACATCCAGCTGCTTCATATTTTTACCCTGGGGCCCAGGTTCACAGCACTGGTGGCAGGAGCGGGTTGGGGAATGGGTTTGCCCCCCCCTCCAGGCAGTGTAGGGGTGTCTCTCTAGTGTTGCACCACTGGCTTTCCAGTCGGTGCATGTGGGTTTTCCTCTGCACCCCCCCACCCCAGCCCATGGGGCCTTGCAGTGACGACACACCTACTTGGAGCTTGACAGCTGTGGCCTTAATAAAGTTTGTATCTCCAGTACCTGGTATTACGTTTATGGCACACATGGCCCAGCCCAACGAAGTGACATTTATGTCCATTCTAGCCCTCATGACAAATGAGTTTGACACCTCTGTCTTTCAGATGCAAATGGAACACACACAGGTCCCTTTAAAAGGCAAAAAGCAAAGGAAAAATACTCCTTATACTAACAAGGCTGAAGATTCTAATTGATGCACTAACAATACTATCCTAAACAGTGGCAACCAAGTAAAGGCCAAATTAGATGTGATTTTTTTTTTAAAGAGAAGGCTGGATCTTTGGCTCGAAATTAGCTTCTGCCTCTCCCCCCATGGTGGCTTCCTGAACAGAAATGGCGGCGGGGGGGGGGGTATTTCCCCATTTTTGCAGCTGCATGCATAGTAGAAAAAATGGGGGGAATTACTCCCTCCCCGGGTGATTTCAACTCAGGGAACTGATGTGAGGAAGAGGAGGCAGAAGCCCCCACTCACACCACAGTTCCAAGCTGAACTGGGCTCCCACTGATATTTAAAATATTTCCTGCAAACTGCTGCAAGGCTGCAGGGAAATGAGCCTGACTCTTTAAAAACCATCACATTTGGTTTGGCCCTAAATCTACTAAAGTCAATGGCCTTAGCCAGGTGCGACTCTGTTTAGGATGGCCCTGTAAGGAAAGTGTAAATGGGAAGCCAAATGTTATTACCATTATTTGGGTATGCTTCCCAGGTTCCTTTCCCTCCTGTTGAAGTGTCCCTTACAAGGTTTCACATGTGCAAGTACCTAATCAGCTTCCTATCGTAAAATCAGACATTCCTTTTTCCCTTAATGCAGGGGGCGCATGGCATTTTAGAGCCCCACTGGGGAGGGAAGTGGGGCATAAACATCTAAATGACAAATACACTATTTTTCTTTATTACTTGTAAAGTCAGGCTGCGGATGTGGCCTGCATTTTTGTAGTCATTCTAATATTTCCAATTTGTGATAGGAATCTATCAGTTTTGACGACAAAGTTTTCCAGCATACTCTTGTCTTATTTTCTTAAGTCATGCCTCCAATTTATTTTTCCTGCAAATTACAGTGTGGTATTATCACCTGCTATTATTTGCTGGCCCAAATGGGTAAAGAGAGTGTTTTAAAAATTAAAACAACTTCTGGCGCTGGGAAAAATACACAAGTTGTCATTATGCTCTATTGTTCTTTAGGCGGAACGAGGTTCTCTTTCAGCAGACAGACACAAAAGACAACTGAACTCATCCATGACAAGCAGCTTTGCAGACTAGGAAGTGCGCAGATACCACACAAAAGGCCAGTGGGGCGTACAGATTAGGAATACTACACAGGGCCCAAAGTTGAGGGTGGCTGGTAAGGACATGTGGGAAGATAAACCTGTTTCAGAACCTAGGCGCTGCTAACAGGCACGAACAGGCATGCAACCCGAAATTGGTTTCATTTTTAAAGAAAGTTCCCTTACATATCTGGGGCCGCAGCAGAGAACAAAATCATTGGCCTAACCTGGCTGGTCCAGGCTAGCCTGATCTGGTCAGTTCTCTGAAGCTAAGCAGGGTCAACCCTGGTTAGCACTTGGATGGGAGACCACCAAGGAAGTTTGGGGTTGCTATGCAGAGGCCCTGTTAATACGAGCCCATTTGGGCCGGGAGCGGGACGGAACGGGGGCGGAGCAAACCGGCGCGATCCCACCTCAACATCTGGGGAGCGTGCCGGATCCGTCCCGGATCCGTCCCTACTGCGCATGTGTGAGCATGCGCAGTTCGCCAGGCTCCCCTTCCCACCGTCGCGTTCTCCCCGGCATCTGATCGTGCCGGGGAGCGTTGCGACGCGGCTCGGGGGATCTGTGAGATCCCGCCGCGCCGTCCCAACTTTGCTGCGGCTCACATTAGCTGCAGTACAAGCGTCTTATTCCCTGCCGTGTGGCAGGGACCAGAGGCAGGCAATGGCAAACCACTTCTGAATGCCTCTTGCCTTGAAAACCCTACAGCAGTGATGGCGAACCTTTTAGAGACCGAGTGCCCAAACGGCAACCCAGAACCCACTTATTTATCGTAAAGTGCCAACACGGCAATTTAACCTGAATACTGAGGTTTTACTTTAGAAAAAACAACCCATACAGAATTTAAGATGATCCAAACAAAGTAAGGAAAGCAATCCCAAATGCTTTCATTTACTTACAATTATTTGGCAGAGAATCGGTCTGGGCCTGTTTGGGGCGATGGCACGCGTGCCCACAGAGAGGGCTCTGAGTGCCGCCTCTGGCACGCGAGCCATAGGTTCGCCACCACTGCCCTACAGGATTGCCATAAATTGGCTGCAACTTGAAGGCACTTCTTCTACCACCACGAGGAATATCACACTGTAAACCATGTATAGCTGATGGAATAACGTAAGAAGGGAGTGATACAGATGTAATACAGGCAGAGTTTACCTGGGGGGGGGGGAACGTCAACAAGCAAGCACGGCAAAGATTGATCCAGCAACCCGCATGATGCAAATGAATGGAACAAGCAGAACTATCTATGCAGAAGGGGAGTCGGCTGAGATCTGACAAGGAAGCCCGTGGTTCCTCCAGAAATGCATTTGTATTAAGCCCCGGAACAGTTATGGCATACTCAAGAACCCCGCAGACTTTTCGGAGCTGAAAAGTAAATCTCCTTAGCAAGTTCTCTTTTACTCTCTGATTAAGATGGATGGGTTGAAGCTTTTACATATGCAGTAGTTCGTTTTCGTTTTCATATATGCTGACAGGTTCATAATAGCTCCTTTCTCTTCTCTGGGAGGGCTAGGAGGAGGAAGATGCTGTAAAGTACATCATCACACATGCCTCAGCTGCCAAAGGTGACAGTAAATAGGAAACCCACGGCAGACAGGAACTGGCTGAGCATCCTCATCCACCCCCTCCCATTCTTCTGCATAAGGTTACATCTCTCCATGCTGCAGACAATCAACACAACAGAGGGGGGGGGGCGAGTTGGGGGGTTAATGGCTGTGCTGAAGGAAAGCTAGACAGCAGTGCCCTCGTGTGGAGAGAACCTGATACTGCCACCCATAATGACCAAATGGGGAGAGGGAAACCCATGCATCCAATCTTATGCAATAAGGAAATCACATCAAGCGAGGACAGGTTGTGGTTCAGAAAGTAAAGCATTCCCCTGCATCAACACAAATACATGAACTCCAGCCTGATTGGTGGGAGTATAAAAACCAAACACGACAACCATTTGATAGTAGTTGTTTTATTGGGCACAGCAGGTCACAGACACCCATATGACCCAATCAGTCCTGTTAGCAGCAGAATCCAGGGGAGCAGGGCAGAATCCCATCCAAGAGAGAGAGAACCAAAGCCAGAAGCTTGGACAAGGCCCTTGGCACAAAAGCCCTTTGTTGCCATTTTGCCAAGGCAATCTCCCCTGCTGGTCCATGAAGCGAGGGGCCAAGGGCCAGTTCAAAAGGAAAGACATCATGCTCGTTCAAGCCTGGACTTTGGAACAGCCTAGGCAATGGGTTTTGTCTGCTCCCCCTCTCCCTGGCAAAGAGACTCATCAGAAAAGGTACCACACAAGGACTGCCTATTCCTCACACAAGGAAATGGATGCTCCAATTAGTCACACATACATACAAACATGCACGTAGTCTCTCTTTCTCGTTCAAATACACAAATGAGCATTACCATCTGCTCAGAGCCTTTTTTCCCATCTCTCTCTCTTTTTTATAGTGTCACATTTTAGGGTTTTTGCCCAACGTGGCTTTCACGCACATTTCTGCGCTCTCTCTCTCGGTAGGGAAGTGTGGACGGCCCCATGCTCGGCTCCATCTGGGCACATTCCACCCCAACTTAAGGGGGAGGAATAACCCAGCAGGTGCAGCTGAGGGTTGCTATGGTAAATGAGGTACAGCAGCATCTTGTCCTGGAGAACCCTTTCTGGCTTGATCCCGGATCCCAAGACGGGGAAAGCAGAGACTAGCACTGTGATCCCGGGATAAGACAGGAGCATTCACTCTCCATTTGCACAAGGGAGCCCATTAATCTCACATCCCCCGGACGGTGAGTAGGCCTGAGCCACGTCAGGTGAGGGGGAGCCCAGAGATTTCAAGTAGAGACTGGGGAAGGGAGGGCAGGAGCACTGGGGCTGCTCCAGGCAAGATAAACAGTTCCGCCAGGTTCCTGAGGGAAAGCCACATGGGCCGTGCCTCCTCAACAGGGGGTTTCAGTGGCAGCCTACAGAATCCAGAGCAGCCTCTGTCTCAGTTGGGCTCCACGTGCCTCTGGTCTTCCAGGTCCCACTGGCTCCCTGGCTCTAGTCCACACCAGGGGTGGAGGGATCCCTGAACAGAATGGCCTGTATAAATACTATTCACATTGCCATCCATGACTCACATGGCACGCGTGCCACAACTAAGGGCACCAGGCAGCCATGACCCAAAACATACATAGCTACACCCACCCACCCCAGCCGCTTGATGGCAAAGCATCCTTCAGTGGTGGTTGCTGGGATTGTGGCTCCAGTCCTGCAGAGGGCGCTGTGAGTCTGTGGAAGACGGCACAGGCTCTGTTCTGGCGTCACCAGTTGGCTTTCACGGCATTGATGTCGCTCACTAGGTTCTGAGCTAAGCAGATACCAAAGATCTGAAAAAGAAAATTGAGGATGAGGCGTGTGGAAGGAGGCATGTTTATGCTTTCTGCTTCTCTGTCTCTCACACACACACTTGCTGAAGTCAAGGTTGGACTAGGACCTGGGAGACCCAGGTTCAAATCCCCACTCCTGCCATGGAAGCCCCTGGGTGACCCTGGGCCCGCCACTCTCGCTCAGCCTAACCCAAATTCACCAGGATATTGGTTTCTTATCTACCTCCCCGTGTGACTGTTGTGAGGATAAAATGCAGAAGAGGGGAACCACGTAACCTGCTTTGGGTCTCCATTGGGAAGAGAGACAGGATAGAAATGAATAAACAGTTGATGAGGCTCTCTACTTGTGATTATTTCCCCACAGATGGAGTGAAGGTAGGGGCTAAGGTTAAATCCTGACCAACTTCCCCATTTCAGTAAAGCAGCAGTTCTAACTGAACCCTAGTGGCAAAATGGAGGAGTCAAAAGGGAAGAATCCACAGCCTCTGCCCTCGTGGCCTTTTTTGTTGTTCAGTCGCACAGTCGAGTCCGACTCTTCGCGACCCCATGGACCAGATCACGCCAGGCCCTCCTGTCTTCCGCTGTCTTCTGAAGTTTGCTCAATTTCATGTTTGTTGCATCGATGACACTATCCAACCATCTCATCCTTTGCCGTCCCCGTCTTCTTTGACCTTCAATCTTTCCCAGGATCAGGGTCTTCTCATTTGGTGGCCAAAGTATTTGAGCGTCAGTTTCATTATCTGGCCTTCCAGGGAACAGTCAGGGTTGATTTCTTTTAGGATTGACTGATTTGATCTTCTTGCAGTCCAAGGGACTCTCAAGAGTCTTCTCCAGCACCATAGTTCAAAAGAATCTATTCTTCGGCGCTCGGCCTTCCTTATAGTCCAACTCTCGCAGCCATACATGACTACTGGGAATACCACTGCTTCGACCATGCGGACTTTTGTTGGCAGGGTGATGTCTCTACTTTTTATTATGCTGTTTAGGTTTCCCATCGCTTTCCTCCCAAGGAGCAGGCGTCTTTTAATTTCATGGCTGCAGTCACCGTCTGCGGTGATCTTGGATCTCAGGAACGTGAAGTCTGTCACTGCTTTCACGACTTCCTCTTCTGTTTGCCAAGGAGTGATGGGGCCGGATGCCATGATCTTAGGTTTTTTTTTATGTTGAATTTCAAGCCAACCTTTGCACTCTCCTCTTTGACCCTCAGCAAGAGGCTCTTGAGGTCCTCTTCACTTTCTGCCATTACAGTGGTATAGTCTGCATATCTGAGGCTGTTGATCTTTTCCCCAGCAATCTTAATTCCCGCTTCTGAATCATCCAGGCCGGCATTTCGCATGATGTACTCTGCATACAAATTAAATAAGGAAGGGGACAATATACATCTTTGTCTCATGGCCTAAGCAGCCACAACTGTGAGGCTCCAGGGCTGGTACAAGATATTTTGGGTCCGGAGGCAGAAAATCAGCATAGCCCATTTCCCTTTTCATTCCGTACAAGGAAAGACAATCTGCTGGGAAGGCCTGCTGCACAAGCTGCACCGCTCTTGCAGAGGTAACAATAATTTTGCACAAAACAGCTCCCCTAATGGCAGCCCAAATCTCCTCCAGCCTTGTGGCAGAGATACCTTCCGGGTGGCTGGGCTTCACAGTCATTTCCTTCCCACCGAAAGGTGGTTTTTACAATCATTTCATGTTACGGTTAAGTGGAAGACACGTTTGATAGTCAGCTCCTTTCCTGACGTGTGACTGGCAGGCTTCAAAGGATCCAGCGTGTAAATTGCATGAGGGAGAGGAGCCCAATACCACAGATGGATCTGTGCCCAAAAACACCCTATTACTACTATTGTTAATGTTTAATTACCGCGTGGGTAGTGTACGATACAGAAAAATTGCAGCCTATGTTCAAAAGGCTCAAATAAAACAGGGACCGGGGGACATGGCCTTTCGATGTCAGAACAAGACAATTATAAAATGATAGTGGAAGGAGAAATCAAGAACACATTAAACAAACCACTGGTGATCTGTGACTGGATCTCCCATATTTGACAAGTTCTCTCATCATCAGTCATAGAGGGGGGGGGCATGGCATTAGCTCCTCCCTCAGACTAGGGGAAGCCTGTTTCCCCCTCTGGGGTAGCTGGCACAACCGGAGAACTGATTTACGGCAAGAAAAGGGCAGAGTGGAGTGGGTTTGAATCAGTGAAGAAGAAGAAGAAGAGATTGGATTTATACCCCGCCCTTCACTTGGAGTCTCAGAGCGGCTTACAAACTCCTTTCCCTTCCCCTCCCCACAACAGACACCCTGTGAGGTGTGTGGGGCTGAGAGAACTCTTGACAGAAACTGCTCTTTTTCAAGGACAGCTGTGCCAGAGCTTGTGAGTGACCCAAGGTCACATCAGCAGGTGCACGTGGAGGAGTGGGGAATCAAACCCGGTTCTCCCAGATTAGAGTCCGCACACTTAACCACTGCACCAAACTGGCTCCCTGTGGCTGTGTATTTAGACATTTTTAAAGAAATAGGAGATCTGATCATGGATCTCCAAACTCCAACCCCCAACCCAGTGTACCGGGAACCATATTTTGTGGCTGAATACGTCCCCCATTAGTGAGTGCCCAGAAGATAGAGAAACCACCTCCCTCCAACATAGTTCAACTTCTGCCTCTTGGAGGTGCTCAGCTAGGTAAGGAGAAAAGCATGGAAAAGAAACCAAATGCCCCATTGCCTGTTTCTGAGGTGCCATTCCTGATGTGCCCTCACGCCAGAATAACAGAGTAAGGAGTCATGCCAGGGCCAGAATGCCCCAGCAGCCACCGCAACAATAATCCACTTTTGACTTATCCCAGGAGGACAAATGTTCCAGAAAAGCTTCACTGTGAGATTAGCCAGTAAAGCTCACCTTGGGAATAATTTGGGTGTGAAAGACAGACAGAGTACCAGGTTTATCTAAGCAGTCTTTGTCTTGCTGTTGAATCCTGGGGTGCGGGGAGGGGGGGGGAACCAGATGTCCTGTAAGCACTCTTACTATGAAAACTGTCATTCTGCAAAAAACTTAATTGCTTTAAATTGGAAATTGTTTAAGGTACTAAACTGTCACAATGGAGATCTAAACTGTGGGACTTGATAGTTTCAGATAAAATCGCTATGCAATTAATAGCTTTTGACAATCCGAAAGGTGTTAATAATTTTTTGGAAAAATGGTTTGTGTTTTTTGAATATCTTACTGCTTGTCAACCCCGATTGTATACACTACCTCAGAAATATAGAGACTTTGTGTTTTATTAACAAGTATTGTACGCATGGATAACATTTCTCTTCTTGTTTATTAAATGTTGTTGAAAGATACTGTATACAACTAACAAGTAATACAGGATGTAAAAATATATAAAACTCAATAAAAATGCTATTTTTTAAAAAAACTGTCATTCCACACCCCACAAAAACTTTCTAGCACAGGCATCTGTTGGAAATGCATGTGTTTACAATGTCTGACAATTCAGTCATTATAGGGTTAACTTGTTTGCCTAGTATTGCTATTGTTTAGACTGACCTGGAAGGGATACCTGGCAGTAAGACAATGGGGAATTAGCCCGGAAAAGTAGCTTCTATTGTGATACGGATTGGTTTTTTGTTTCAGGTGCTTTCCTTTCTAGGGGTCGAGAAGAAGGACAGATTCTCCATTATCTGTGTTAGTGTTGACTATAGACAGCTTAGAAAATGTAGCTGTTAGTGTTATGTTTATTTGTAGTTATCCCGTGTACCTTTTACCCTTAGAAATAAAGGTTTTTAAAAGCAAAGAAATCTCTTCTTTCCAATAGAGCAAGATCCATTGATAGTCTGAGTATTAAACAGTTTTGACTATTTTACAACAGCATCAACAACCTTAACATAGAGGGGGGAAATACCTGGAGCAGGGCAATGCCCACAAAGGTCCCAGCCACCACAATGAGGTTGTCCTGGAGCCACTTCTCAAACTGGACAGCGCATCCCTTGGTATGGATGAAGGTCTGCTGCTCCAGCTCCTGCAAAGGGGGGAGTGCAAGTGGGTGAGCAGCCCTGAAAACACCTAGAAGGGCTTTCTTCCACAGCTAGGAGAGCATACTTAGGAAATAAAACACGACTAAGCAAGACAGTCCCTCTGCATCCAGTGGCCCAAATGCCATCGGTTTCACAGCAACTCGTCTCAAAACTGAACACCCATCCAGACCCACAACCAGTGTTCCCTCTAAGCTGAATTAGTGTGAACTAGCTCACAGTTTTTTAGCCTCTGGCTCACACATTTTTGTCTCAGCTCAGGGAGGATGGCTACGAGCAAACTCATTGATGCAGTAGCCAAATTGCTTGCTCACAACTTTAATGCCAGGAGCTCACAAAGTAGAATTTCTGCTCACAAGACTCCGTAGCTTGGAGGGAACATTGCCCACAACCCCCAATTCAAACCCTGGTGGAGGTGACTTGGTTCTTAACTTGTTACTTGACCCGTAACCCACTTAAGGACACTAATGGTGCAATCCTAAATAGTGTTACACTCTTCTAAACCTACTGCCTTCAATGGATTTAAAAGGGTGTAACTCTGTGTAGGATTGCACTGCCACTTGTTCTGTCTCCAGTCCAGCCTTGTCTCATGGCCACAGCCCACCCAGCATATCCCCTGCCTCCTCCCACCATGGCCTCTGGCTCTCACCAATTTAAGGCGGACATCATAGCCACACTGGGTGTTGAGAACGTCCTCCTGGGGAAAGAGCAGACACAAAGCTGATCAAACCATCTTGCGCGACTCAACGGCCACTTTCCTAGAAGGGATTCATTGTTCCCTTCTCCAGTATTTTATTTGGCAACCCATATCCTCTCACACTGCTCAGCAAACCCCTCTAGCCCTTCACCCACAGCAGTTCCAGGACACATATAGCTGTGTCAGTCCATTTAATGCAGACATTCTGGGCCAGATTGGATCATAACCTGATATGGCCTACTGCGTACTCTAAACACGGATCGATTCTGTCCAGCAATTATTTTGGCATGTCTAATTTCAAGCGTGTCCTCCAAAGAAGCAGATGCTATCTGGATCTAGTGAAAATGTGAAGCTCCACCCCATCCTGAGATTGGTGGTTTCTGGGATTAGATGTGGGGCTTATTACTCATGGGGTTAGATGTGGGGCTTATTACTCATTCAAAAGGAACCTCACCGCAGGATCTTTGACACAGCAGGAAAAGGGTACTCCACATCGCTCCCGGCTGGGATTGGAGTCTGTGCAGTTGAAGTAGATATTGAAGTTCCAATCATTCGGCCCATGAGCACCACAGCAAGACCACTGCAGAGGGAAACATTTTTAGACTGGGATGAGCATCCAGCCAAAAGTCATGTCTTCCAGCAGCACTAACACACAAACTAATGGACAGGACCCTTGTAGGAAAACGTACTACATGGGGCCAGTGTTCCCTCTAAGCTGAGTTGGTGTGAGGCAGCTCACAGTTTTTCAGCCTCTGGCTCATACATTTTCGTTTTAGCTCAGGACGGACAGCTCCAGAGCAAACTAATTTATGCCAGTCGCTCACAAAGTAGAATTTCTGCTCACAAGGTCCGACAGCTTAGAGGGAACACTGCATGGGGCAAGGCGTTTTGACCTTTTACGAGTCACATGAAGCCAATACACACTGTTCCCATGATGTTTAACAAGCCCTGAAGTTTCATTATCAGGCACCAGATGGCGGGGTTGCCTCCAATTTGAGCCTCTCTCATACCACAGGAAGTCACCAGAGGGAGCCACTACAAAACGTGGGATTACCTCAGTCTACAAACATGGGATTACTGGAGTGACAGCCAAGTGAAGGGTGCTACCACCGGTGTCATTTGCACACTGGAGCTGAAACTCTGTCCCACAGCTTAGAGCAGCGTGCCTCCATTGAACCTATTCCGTAGCAGGGCTGCTTTAAGACATTAGTGATACTGGGGAAGACAAGCATTCAAAAAAACCCTCTTTTCCCAAACCTGACTGATTTTGGAATTCGAAGGATGCAGGATGAGAAAGGATCTTCATGGACATTTTTGCAATCATCCACTCACAGAAGGCAAGTTAACACTTACAAGGCCAGGATTATGATGACAAATCACTCCACCAACACATTTTGCAGCACACAAAATGGTGGGTTCCTGCTCCAAGGATCTTACAATCGAAACACAGGGAGCAGAACGAGGTGATAAACAGGAGAAAAATATAAAGGAAATCCATGAAGTTTCACTAGTAGAGGGATAGGAACTGCGGCCTATACTACTGTACGGTATTGTGGCCTGTGCTACTGTACCGCTGCCTACCACTGGCAGTATGCTCTGCCTATGTAATGGCATGTTTAAAGGCTTGTGCTTTGTTTTAGCTCTTCTTTAGATTTCTGCCTGCTTTCAGATTCCTGCAGTCCAAATCCTATTGCACTGTTCATTGGATGTCCCATCCTGTTGACTGTGTGTGACTTATGCTACGTAATCCACCCTGAGTTTCAGTGAGAAAGGTGGACAATAAATATCATAAATAAATTCATGTCAAGCATGCATGCTTAAGTTTACTTTCACTAGGGAAGGGGTTGTCCCAAAAGCCTTCATGGAAACTACGGGTTTGGGAGAGAGGTGGGATCATGCAGGGTTTCTGGGAGGAGGAGGTGTCCGAAGGAGTCGTTTGAGGGAGCAGGAGACCTTTGGACCATTGAGGGTGGTGAAGCTGGAGAAGCGCAGAATGCTGGCAGGAACGCCTCAGGATGCATCGAGGAATCATTCTCAAGCCGCCCTGTGGCATGCTGGGGCTTTCTGAACAGGGTGAAAGGCACGGAGCTCAGGGGAATCTGCACAACTCACATATTCCTGAGCAAAGTCAATGAGGTTCTGCAGGTCAATGTCATCACGGTAGGCCTTGACGTTGTTGTTGATGAAGAAGTTTAGCTGGTCCTTGATCCAATCCTTGAAGATGAAGGCCAAGACGCCAGCTGTCAGCTCCAGGAAAAATATAAGCCCCAGGAACACTGAGAACTGAGAGGAAAGCAGATATAGGGAGAGACCCTGGGTGTCCAAGCAGTCTAGGTGTATCAGTGAGAACCACTGTTTCATCCTGCTGCAGGATAAGAAGTCACCTTTACACTGACTGGGCATCCACAGCTCATGGGGAAAGTGCATGGTTGACAAAGCTGTGGCATCTCAAAGCCACAGCAATATCAAATGTACGACTCGAACAATGAGCACTCATCTTGCCCACTTCTTCTATGAAGAGGCATTTCCTCCACTGCAGTGGAAGGAATTCAAGTTATTACTGTGCCTGCTCCAAGTCTGTTAGGAAAGGTATAGAACAAACAAACAAACTCCAATAGCACCAGGAACAGAATATGTACAGTCTGGTCACAATCCTATTCTGCCCTTCATTCTATATCCCACTCCCCTCGCATCGAAGAATATTAATGCCCTTTGTACTTCTTCCATTCTAAGCACTAAATCCCGATGGCCCTAATCTTTCCCGTGCTGCCAAAGGAAAACCCGCAACCCTCCGTGTGCCAGGGTGGCTTTCCTTTAGACCACTGCCTTAGCTCCCCCAGCCTGATGCCATTCCTGTCTAAGCCAGCAGTACTACAAGCGAGGGAGTGAGGCTGGGAAAGAGAGCCGCTTGTTTAAATCCACAACAAGCTCTTGACCACACTGAGATTCAAACCAGAGACGTCCACCTCCTGTCCACCCTCCAGGAAGAAAGAGACTTACAAACTTGAGGAGGAACGTATTCTCCCTCAGGGCCCCGATGCAGCCTGCGAAGCCCAGCACGAACATCACCCCTCCAACCACGAGAAACAGCCAGACGGGGTCAAAGCCGCCCAAGTCTGTGATGGACGACAGATTGGAAAGCACGCCCTGCAGACAGAAGGGAGCGGAGGGTGAGGAAGAGGTGACTGAACTCTGTTCGGCAGCCAAAGACACTTGCAGCCACAGTCAAGCCTCACCCAAAGGAACAGACACCACTGGCCTGACCCAGGCTTGGCTGCTCTGAGGCTTCATATGTCACGTCTCTACCCTTTGGCTGCGGCTTCCATTCTCAGCTTTCTACTGTTACCTGGTTTTGTTTCTGCTGCTTCATACATGAGTGTGGCTTTATAGCTTTCGCCTGCTGCACTGGAATTTGATTATTATGCCCTTAGGTGCCTGCTGCTTTTAGTTATGGCTTTATGGATTGATTTTGATGTTACATTGTTTTACAGGGTTTGGTGTTTTATTTGTTTTTTTCATTTCCTTCACTGTCAGCTGGATCACAAATCTGCCAGACCAAAAAAACCCAACAACAACCCAACCCTCTTCTGATGTTATGTGACCATGCGGGCACACAGCTATCAGATTGCAGCAGCTCTCAGATGGGAAACGGCTGGCAGCAACAGCTGGAATTAGGAGAGGAGAGGTGACCCCACCCTGGCAGGGGGTGGGAGGCTTTGCAGGATGCAGCTAATATGGAAATCTCTGCACTTTCTGTATCCCAAACTGAGAATGAAGAAAGGGAGAGCAGGGATACGTTTCTAAGAGAATGCAGCACCACGGATACATACTGAACAAGTTATATTAGCAGTAAGCTGCCAGTCCTCCGACTCTTGCTGCTTACTGAGCTAGGAGCCTGTGACGCCTCTTCTCCACTCACACAGAGTGCCTGGCACCCTCTACAACCTCTCCTTCAGGTTATGGGGTTACATGTAGGTCAGGATGTCACCCTTCTTGTGGCTTGTCTCTTTTAAAATCTACAGAGAGTCATGACTATCTCACGCCTCAGGTCCTCTCACTCGCAGAGACATCCACAGGGAGGGTAGCCTAGCCCCCTTTTTATAATCAGCCCTCACTCACACAGAGCTACTAGGGGTGGGGCTCAAATACTGTTCCAATCACTCACTGCCACCTTTCATTCATGTACTATAATATAAATATAGACTGAGGTATTAAATTGTGTGTGAGGTTCTTTCCTTTAGACACGCAGCCCACAGGGTTAATCAAAGAAGAAAGCTTTTATTTATGATATAAACAAAACAGGAGGAAAGTAAAGTATAAGAAACAATGTTTCACTTCCTTTGAACTCCTGAACTGAGGTCCCATTTCTACAACTTGAGATCCTTTGGTTACAGTTTGACTATTTTCAGCCTGCTTTAAGCAGCTCTTCTGCACAGTTACACTAATTCAGAACTCCCCTTCTCACCTCAGCGCTTAAGCTGTCTACTTCTCTACCAACCCTCTATCTGTCATTTGGTTTTTCAAGTCTCCCCCTCTCAACATTCCATCAGCTCTCACTGGCTGCTCTTAGGGACAGGCTGATCCCAGCCTTTCCGCCACAGAGCCGAAATAGGGTTAGAACTTGTAGTGGTGACTACCTTAGGTGGTTTTAAAAGATTAGGGCAAATTCATAGACGATGAGTCTAACAACAGCATACAGGGGAAGGCTTCATAGCCTGCTTGTGAGCTCCCAGAGACATCTTGCTGGCCGCTCTTGTAAACAGAGTACTTGATGACAAGATGGATCCTGGTCATGCAACTCTTTTCTTTTCTTTTTAAGTACTGGTACTAAACTCTGGCAACTCTTAGATCTTCAAGGGACCTGGGACTTCCCAAAGACTATCAGAGATGCTAGGTAACCCCAATGCTCTGTTGCTTCCCTCACCCCACGGAATGCAGAACGCCCCCACCAAAACTTTTCCCAGCAAGACCTCCCCCCAAACACTGTACATAACTTTCTTCTATTAGGTATTATGGCCCAGAACTTGTGAGTGAGTCACAGGGCTTGGATTTCTCTTTGTTCTCAGGGCAACATTCATTCCGCAGTATGTGCTGTGATATCCAATGTAAATGCCACTTAGATTGATATCCAGGGGTCAGGAGAGAAGGACAAAAAGAAAACCAGGCTGTCTGCATACATGTCTAATGGCCAGAGGGAGGGAAGGGCATGATTGCCTTCCAGCTGAACCAAACACAACAAGAGTGATGTAATCAGGAAGAGATGTTGTGAATGGATAAAAGGGCCCAAGGGTCCAAAGAGAAGCAGACATCACTGAATGGCAACACTTTCGTATAGGTCTGGTTCACACACAACCTGATTTCACAAGAGCTGATGGCCTGCAGCTGACCCAACTGAAAAGCACAGTACTGGAGGTGATGCAAAGTCATGCGGAAGTTCTGCCTATGGCTGCAGATCTCTGATGGATGGCTCATTTGCACCTGCAAGTCTTCTCTGGGTGACGCGGGTTATCGATCTGTATGCATGCTCACTGTGCCACTGATAAAGAATACAGGCTTGGAAAGAAGTGTATGCTGGCACCCCAGTCCAAAAGACATTTCACTTGGAAACTGGCTCCGCTGATTACAATAGAACTTACTTCCACTTAGGTGGGTTTCAGACTATTAAAAGGTAAAGGTAAAGGTTTCCCTTGCTCGAAAGCCAGTCGAATCCGACTCTAGGGTTGCGGTGCTCACCTCCATTTCAAAGCCGAAGAGCCAGCGCTGTCCGAAGACATTTCCGTGGTCATGTGGCCGGCATGACTAAACACCAAGGCGCACGGAACCCTGTTACCTTCCCACTGAAGTGGTACCTATTTATCTACTTGCAATTTCTTGCTTTTGAACTGCTAGGTTGGCAGGAGCTGGAACTAGAGATGGGAGCTCACTCCGTCATGCAGCACACTGGGGTCTCGAACGGCTGAACTACCGACCTTCCACAGCCTGCAGTTCAGCGTCTTAACCACTTGAGTCACCGCAGCTCCTTTCAGACTATTACTTGTCTGCATTTTTATGTCCTCTTCCATTTTCTTATATGTCTCAAATCCTTCCATCCCAATCTGATTTTAAGAGCTGGTGCTTCTAAGGAATGTTGATCTGGGATGAAACAGTTGGGCAGTACAGGATCAGCAGTCTACTTTTTATGCCCCCCCCCCAACATATTCAAAGGTTGCTTGGAGAACCGGTCATAATGCAGGGTGTTGTTGGGTTCAAGTGTCTAATAACCAAGCAAGCAGCATTTTCTCATGCCATTTTTTGGGTGAGCACCAAGTGACAAAGCAAAATGACTTTTGAGTGCCACATTACTGGTACCAACCAGAACATTCCCCTTAAGATGCTCGAGGCACTGGCAACACTCACCTTTTCTGCCCATGCCCACAGACCGATGGCCAGGAAGGCAGCCCCCAGCAACTGCAAAAGAGCGAAGACCACAGTCAGGCAGGGTGTAACAAGCGGAAGCCACAAAGGGCATGATGCCCTGCTCATGCTCTAAAGGCATCTTCTGTACAATAAATCCACCAGCATTTCCCTCTCTCACAACCAAAGACTTCTGCCAGGCACTGCACATACAGATGAGATATACGACCATCAGTCCTAGTAACATCCTTCATCCTGGTACCTTCCTCACAGACTCAGAAAGGATCTAAAGATATCCTTGTGTTTATCAGCATCAGTGAGGTTGAAACCATGGGGACAGAACTAACAAGAAACTAGTATTCCCTCCCCACCCCCCAGCCACCCAAGGCAGTGTAACAATGGGCATCTCCAAAACGCCAGCCTCTCAAGCACCGTTTCCACCCACCATCTATGTCCATGCAGGTCCTCACCTGGCACTCCAGCTAACTGGAACCTAAAGATATCTCCCTGGTCTCATGGCATGATCAGGGGAGGAGCTTCAGTACATGTCTGACCAACTCTTACCTAAAAACGCTATGTGGGACAATCCAAAATGAAAAAAGGCATAGTGCTAGAAGACAGATGGCACTCCATCAACTACTGGGAAAGAGCTGAGGACAACTATGAGTAGTGCTATTCTTAATGGCGCAACTGGACTAAAACAGAAAGGACATTCAGTTTTTTATGTGAATGGATGCAAAAGGAGTCCAAAGCTGTTTGACACATACAATAGGAATATGGAACATGAGAAGTATGAATCAAGATAAGCTCGAAATTGTAAAATGAGAAGGGAACGTTTAAACATTACAATCCTGGGAGTGAGCAAACTAAAGTGGGCTAGATTAGGGCATTTTCAGTCAGAACATTACAAAATCGTTTTGCTCTGGAAATAACAAACACAGAAGAAACAGAGTTGTTCTACTAGTGAGGCATGATGTAGCAAAAGCAGTTAGGGTCTATAATGCAAAATCTGAATGAACAGTATCAATCAGACTTCATGGAAAGCCTATCAACAAAACCATCATTCAAATTTACACCCAAACTACAGATGCTGATGAGGAAGAAATTGAAAGGTTTTATGCAAGTGTCCAGGAAGAAATTGATCACACACCTAAACAAGATGTGCTGATAATAACAGGAGACTGGAATGCAGAAGTAGGAAACAAAGCAGAATCAAATATTGTTGGAAGATTGTAGGAGCACAAAATGAAGCAGGAGAGTGACTCACAGAATTCTGTGAAGACGATAATTTGTTCATTGCTAACGCATATTTCAGGCAACCAAACACACAACTGTATATGTGGACATCACTAGATGGCCAATACAGAAATAGAACAGGTTACATAATCAGAAGCAGAGGATGGAGAAGCTCTCTTCTCTCTGCTAAAACTAGACCAGGAGCTGATTGTGGTACAGACCATGAACTGCCAATATCAAAAATTAGAGTAAAACTGAGGGAAAACACCAAAACGTTCATAGTGCCAAAATACAAACTAAGCAACATTCCTGAAGAGTTTACAGATCATGTAAAGAACAGATCTGCATTACTAAGTTCAAGGAAGAATACACAAAAGACTGTTTCTGTAGGCAAAAGAAATAAAAAGCCTTGACAGATGACTGATGAAACTCTTAAAATTGTTAAAGACAGCCGAGAAACAAAAGTAAAAGGTGACAGAAATACAATCAGAAGTTTAAATGCAGTGACAGGCACATAGAGACAAAGAGAACTATTCTAATAACCAGTGTAAAGAAATAGATGAGACAACAAAAAAGGAAGAACAAAAGATATGTTCCATGAAATCCAAGAAATCAATGGGAAATTTAAAGCGCAGTTGCGCATACTGAAAGATCAACAGGGAAATACAGTAACTGAACAGGAAAAAATAAAGAAAAGATGGGAACAATACACTCAAGAGATGAAAAGAAGAGATAAAAAGATGACAAGTTTCCTTCCAAGAAAAATCTTTTGAAGAAGAACCTATAGTTTTAGCAAGTGAAGTGAAAGTTGCGCTGAGAGCAATTGGGAGAAACAAATCACCAGGAGCAGAGGGGATATCAACAGAGCTATTCCAAGCCACAGAAACAGAGTCCATCAAAATCTTAACAGAAATATGCCAACAAATATGGAAAACAAGCAATGGGCCATACACTGGAACTGCTCAATCTACATTCCAATTCCCAAAAAAAGGAGACGTCAAAGACTTCAGCAACTATTGGACCATTGCTTTAACTTCTCATGTAAGTAAACATATGCTCAAAATCTTGCAACAAAGACTGTTGCAAGATATGTGGAATGAGAAATGCCAGATGTTCAAGCTGGATTCAGAAAAGGAAGAGGCACTACAGGTCATATTTCAAATTTGTGTTGGTTACTGGAGCATACAAGAGAATTCCAGAAGAAAATCAGCTTGTGTTTCAAAGACTACAGCAAAGCTTTTGCGTGTGTGGATCATGAAAAGTTATTGCTAGTTTTAAAAGAAATGGGTGTGCCACAACACCTGATTGCTTTGATGCACAACCAGTACTCCAAATAAGAGACTACTCTTAAGACAGAATATGGAGAAATAGAATGATTTCCAATTGGTGTTATACGAGGATGTATTTTATCCCCCTATCTCTTCAATCTATATGCAAAATGTATCATAAGGAAAGCTGCACTAGATTTAGATGATGGCAAAGTGAAAATTAGTGGAAGGAACATTAACAATTTGAGATATGTAGACATAACTGGCAGAAAATAGTGAAGACCTGAAACAACTCCTGATGAAGTTAAAGCAAAAGTACCAAAGCAGGATTACGGTTGAATGTCAAGAAAACTAAAGTAACGACCACTGGGAAATAACACACGTTTGACAATGAAGAAATTCAAATTGTTCAAGATCTTCTGTTCCTTGGCTCTATCATCAGCCAAAAGGGGAGACTGCAACCAAGAAATCAGGAGGAGATTGAGACAGGGAAGGGCAGCCATGAAAGAGCTAGAAAAGATTCTTAAATGTAAGGATGTGTGGCTGGCAACCAAGATCAAGATGATTCATACCATAATACTCCCCATTACTATGTATGGGTGTGGAAGTTAGACAAAGAAGAAAGCTGACAGGGAGAAAGTCGATTAATTGAAATGTGGTGCTGGAGGAGAGTTTTATGGATATCATGGGCCCCGGTCACACTGGGGGAAATAGGTGCAGCCGAAGTGCGGCTTTTTTGAGCCGCACCAAAAGAGAAGCGCGGCGGCGGGATCAGACAGATCCCCCCCAGCCGCCGCGGAGTTCCTCCCCAGCACGATCAGATGCCCGGGGGGGGGAGGGGAGCCACAGACCGCAGAGTGAGGCGAGCCCGCTGCGCATGCATGTGCAGTTCGGCAGGACCTTGCATGCTGCGGGAGAGATGGGCGCGCTGGCGATCACACGTCCGCCCCTGCAGCGGATTTTTCGGTAAGTACTAGTGTTTCGTAGGGTTGTTTTTGATCCGCATCTTCAGCCGGAAGAGACGGATCGGAGACGGGTGCGCACCGCTTCTCAGATGTTGCAGTGTGATCGCACCGCTTGATGTGCCCCCGATCCGTCCCTCTTGTGGATCAAAGCCTCCCGTGTGACCAGGGCCATGGAGCACCAAAAAGGCAAATAAATGGGTTCTGGATCAGGTTAAACCTGAACTTTCCCTAGAAGCTAAAATGACTAAACTATCATACTTTAGTCACATTATGAGAAGACAAGACTCACTGGAAAAGACAAGAATGCTGGGACAAATTGAAGGCAGTGAGAAAAGAGGAGGAGCCAACATGAGATAAAGGTAAAGGTTCCCTTGCTCGAAAGCCAGTCGAGTCCAACTCTAGGTTTGCGGTGCTCATCTCCGTTTCAAAGCCGAAGAGCCAGCGCTGTCTGAAGACGTTTCCGTGGTCATGTGGCCGGCATGAGTAAACACCAAGGCGCACGGAACGCTGTTACCTTCCCACTGAAGTGGTACCTATTTATCTACTTGCAATTTCTTGCTTTCAAACTGCTAGGTTGGCAGGAGCTGGAACTAGAGACGGGAGCTCACTCTGTCATGCGGCACACTTGGGGCTTGAACTGCTGAACTACCGACCTTCCACAGCCTGCAGTTCAGCGTCTTAACCACTTGAGCCACCGCAGCTCCTCAACATGAGATGGACTGACTCAATAAGGAAGCCATGTGGCTCTCAGTTTGCAAGACCTGAGCAAGGCTGTTGACGATAGGGTATTTTGGAAGTCATCAGTTCATAGGATCACCACTAGCTGGAAGTGACATGACGGCACTTAGAACACACACACACACTCACACAGGAGGACGGAACACAGGAGGATTCTCACAGCAGCAGCGGCCTAATTCTGCAGTGTGGATCACATTGCAGTTCTGACCCCACTGAGGCCTGCGAGGTTTTTAGATTCCTTGATCTCTCCAGCAATGCTGTTTCCCTCTGAACAGAAAGTGGCCTTCTTTGAATCAATGTCAGATTGTTCCCTGATCCTAACGGTACCCACAGAATCACCATCTCTAATGATAAGTGAGACTCTTAGCAAAGGCACAATCCCTCCTTCTTTGATCAAGCTTACAAGGCCAGTGTTTGCCTTCCTGACTGCACAATATATCAAATTGAGTTCCCCTCGTTTTCTAACGCCATCAGCATCACACATACACACGGACATGGGCCCTTATCTAGCAAGCACTGAGAAACAGAAGGCTGAAAACAGAGCCTGGAGCCACTAGAAGCCTGACACAGCGTAGACAACAGCCACTCTGTTCCCACGGTGGGCGTCAACATTCCAGAAACAGCAGCAGCAGTGATCAGAGCTCTTCCCCTGCCCACAAATTAAACTTTACCCTCTTTTTATGGCACTTGCCTCTTGCCTGGGAGGACACACGAGTTGCTGAGATAATGCAACACAGTGGTACAGTTACCAACGCCATTGAAAGGGGACACAATGCAATGCCACAAGTAAACAGACTCTGCTGCTTTGCCTGAAGCTACTTCACACCTCGCCATGCTATGACCCAAGCAAAGTCATAGCGTTTCTTTACGTCTACCATATTTTTATCCTGCCCCTTCTCCAAAGAGCTAAAGGCAGCTTACATGGTTTCTCCTCCTCCACATTATCTACACAACAGGCCTGTGCGGTAGGTTATGCTAAGACAATTAACTGGCCCAAGGTTACCCAATAAGTACTGAGCAAGAGCAAGTGCATTACTGCTGTTTTAACACTGGAATGACTCTTGCTGAAGGTTAGGTGGAGAGAAAAGATTTTCCCCCCAAGAGAATGTCATGATAAATAAGCAAAGTCCTCCCTACAGGAAAGGACAGAGGTGCTAGAAGAATCTCAGCATTGTATACAATATAGCCAGGAAATCCTGCCATTCTGATAATTTCTCTGTACTGCAAATGTACTGCAAATTATAGAATTACCCTCATGCAGGATCAGTTCCTCTGAACTCTTACCAAATTTTCAGCAATTTCATTCAAGAAGGAGAAACCCTTGAAATAGCTCCAGCAGACAGAAAATAAAGCAATTACTTTCAGGACTGGCTGACTGCATCTGGAGCTTGGCAGGCCTTTGCTCACATGCCTCAAACGTGCAACAGAGACAACAATTAGCAAAGAAAATTCCTGATGAAAATATAAGTCAGGCAGCCTTAGAGATCACCTATAACTACAACTCACAGAACTGAAGGTGGCAGGGTTTGGTCATCATTACCTGCAAACACCTTGTCCATTCCTTTGGCCCCATTGCAACCTCGGGTAAAAATGGTTTTAACATAGCATTGTCAAAAAAATAACACATGAAGAGCGCTGCTGGAATAGACTGAAGATCTAGCATCCTGTTTCTTAAGAGTTGCCAACTAGATACCGCTGGAAGGCCTACAAACTAGGAGAGGCCAGCCCACCCCACCAGTAATGGGAAATCAGAGGTATAGAGTTTCCTTGTAGCCATCATGCCTAAAAGGCAGTATTACTACTAGCCTATCCTTCGTGATTTTGTCTAATCCTGTTATGAATGGCTAAACTAGTAGTCATCACCATGTGTCGGCAAATTCCATAAGTTATTTTTAAAAAAAATATTTTATACTGTTTTTCAATAAACAATTTGCAAAGTAACCTACACAAACTAACTAGAACAAAACCCACAGCTTCCTGTATCAACAAACCATATCATAATCAACAGGAAAAGAGAGCTTAAAACCCCAAATCCTAATGACCACAAACAGATTGAAAAATAAATGTTTTTCTGCCTTTGAAAGGGTAACAAGGAGGCCCCAAATATATGCACAATTATGTGTTGTGTGAAGAAGTACTTCTTTTGTCTGAAGAATCAATTTCATTCAGTGGACCTGAGTTCTTGCATTGTGGGAGAAGGAGGCAAAAATTCTGTCTATCCACTTACCCAGGCAATACATCAACAATATCTAATTCTCAACAGGGCCCCATCTGTGGATACTTAAATCCACAGATCGGGGCTGGGGACAGATGAAAGAGATTTTTCTTCAAACCTGAGGATTTCCCCCAGGCTTGCAGAAAAATCTGAAAAGTTTTTTTAAAAACTGAAGGGTTGAAATCCCCTCCAAAATAGAAAAACATGTCATCTGCGTAAGCACAGACGATGTAAACTTACCATCAGCAGAAGGGAGGAGGAGCCCATGTGCCTTGAGGGAGCCCACTACTGCCTTTCCTCTGGAGGTCAACAGGCTGAGAGAAGAAGGAGCCCCCCCAATGGCAGCACGGCAGCCGTGAAGTATCAGGAGCCAGCACCTCTCCCCCCACTTCAGCCAGCCTGGCACAGGAAGCCAGATGGACAAGGAAGCAAGAACCATTGCTGCCCCTTCAACACCAAGTGGTGGGGAGGAGGGCAGACAGGCTAATGGACAGGAGCTGCCACCCCACCTACCCCCTGCCATTGCTATGTATGCCACAGAGGACTGGCAGAAGAAGGAGCAGGCAATACTGCTGCTGCTGAAGCCATAAAGGGGCAGCAATGCAGGCAGATGGGCAAGGAAGGAGCCACCCATGCAGCCCCCCTGACTGGGAGCTGGTGAGTGGGTGGGAAGGCTGGGAGAGGTGAACAGTGGTGTTGCCAGTGAGTACGCTGCCCAGCAAATGGTTGGCCTGGTGGGCAAGTGAAGGGAAATGGGTTCTCCCCAAGTCTCACAGGTCCCCACTTGTCAATATATTTAATTCTCAACATGGCCAAATCTGTGGATACAGGAGAAGGGCTTAGGGCCCTTTCCAGGGCTGTTTTGGCCTTTGAGGGTGAACTCATGAAGGTCCAACCAGGCAGCAAGCACAGGGTGACTTACTATCAACCAACTGCATGACTCACCCAGGCTTGGTTGCCTGCTACTGTTCAGCAGTAGTCATCCCATGAAAGTCAGTGTGATGTAGTGGTTAGAGTCTGAGAGCAGGATCTGGGTGATCCATGCCACGGAAACTCACTGGGTGACTTTGGGCCAGTCAAATGTTCTCAGCCTAACGTACTTCACAAGGTTGTTGTGAAGATAAAATAAAGGAGAGGAGAATTCTGTAAGCTGCTTTGGGTCCCCATTGTGGAGAAAGGTGGAGTATAAATGAAGTAAATAAAGAATAAATATAACTGAAGATGGGGGGGAGATAAAAAGGTAACTTGTTGGTGGGCAAGAATGAGAGAAGGAAGCAGAGAAAGGTGAGGATATGGGGGTTTGCCAGGAGGAAGGAAAGAGGAAATAGTGTGGGGAGGAAGAAGCGGGAAAAATTAAGGTGCCCCTGCAAGTTCTTGTGGTTTCCCACTGTGTAACTCGTCTCAGCAGCTGCCATTGCACAACCAGGCCATAGTTTTCCCATGTAGAGGTTGCAAGGAGGAAGGAAGCAGGGAAAGCTGATGATAGGAGAGCGGATAGTGATAGGATGGCTGGTGGGTGGGTGGGAAGAAGAAAGCAGGAAAAGGGTGAGGCTATGGGAGATGCCAGGAAAGGAAAAGGAAATAGTGGGGGAGGGTTAAATGAGACGCTCCCCTGCAAATCTTTGTGGGTCCCTTGCTTGTGGTTTATGGATCTCTACCACGTCCCTATTTAGTCACATTTTTTCTAACCCCAAAAGCCTCAATGTTTTAGCCCTTATTCATGAAGATGATGATTCACCTCTTAATCATTCTGGATGTTCTTTTCTGCACCTTTTCCATTATATCCTTTTTGAGGTGGGACAGCCAGAACTATGCACAGTATTCAAAATGTGGCTGTGTCATAAAGGTTTTATTATATTTTATTCTCAAACCGTTTCCTAACACTCTACGGACTGGAATTTGCGTTTCTCACTACTGCTTTCTCACTAATTGAAGTTTTAATTGAGCTATGACCCATAATCCCAAAATCTCTTTCCTGATCAGTCACTACTAGTCCAGACTTCCTCAACACATATGTGAAATCAGGAATCACTTCCCCATTGTGCATCATTTCACACTAGGGTTGGGCATCAGACTGGTCAAAAAAGATCTGGCCAGCTAGCCTGTCTAATGGTAATCAAATATGGGCAGATAACAGGTCACATATCTTTACAGCATTAACTTTATTAAGAACAGCAACAATAATGATATTTTAATTAGAGTTGTACAATTTCTGGGCACCTGCTTGCCCTGACAGACCACTAAACTGTACCTCCTAGTATGAGACTCAAAGCTAGAGGATGCCATATCTGGGCAATATCAAATCACAGTGCCCTTTATAGAAGCATGTCAATGCCACTCCCAGTTCTTCCTGCAGGCTTTGGCCAGATTATTGCAGTGCTAAGCGGCTGCAACAGCATAAGCACACTTAGGCCCCGGTCACACGGGCAGGAAACTGCGGGGGAGAAGCGTGGCTGTTTGCCCTGGGGCAAACTACTGCGCTGTTACGCGATCAGACCTCCCGTGGAGGTTCTGTGGAGGTACCGTGGAGGTTCCATGGCAAGGGAGAGGTGCTGATCACAGGACAAGCCGGCGCGCAACGAAGAAGCACGCGCCGCGGCAAACTGTTTTTTTTGTGTGTGTACACGACAAATGCGCATGCTCCGTTGGGTGCGTGTGCGCATCCACAGAGACTTGGACAAAAAAAACACACCTTATTTGCAAGGGGACATGGGCGGGCACCGGATGCCACCGGAAACGCGATCAGACGCCCGCCCTTGCCCCGCAGTTTCTGGAAACTAGTACCTCCGAGGTACTAGTTTTTTGCCACACAGTTTCGGCTGGAAGCCTCAGTTGAGCCACGGGAGTGCTACGCTTCCCAGATGTGCTGGTGAGATCGCGCCCGAAGACTCCGCCTGTTTGCCGTCTCACTTGTGTAGCTTCTGTTCCGTGTGACCGCAGCCTTTGCACATCTTTGTGTGCTGGCCAGGGAAAACATGGGGCAGCTAGAACTGGCAGATAGAAAATGTGTACTAATAAGAAGAAAATATTTAATAAATTTAAAACTAGCCCAAACATAAATCATGTTTTATTTATTTTATTATTTATTTATTTTTGGGATTTAAGTAAACATAGGGCTCCCTTGTGATTCAGAATTGGGGCCAGCGGTATTTTATTTGTTCAAACATTATCTGGACTCAGGGTCAGCACTGAAGTAGCCAGCTTTGCAAATGAGACCAAATTATTCAGGATGAGGAAAAACCATGTGGACTGCAAGGATTTCTGAAAAATCTTTCCACACTGGGTGAATAAGTAACAAATGAGGTTCCATTATCAAATACTTGACTGTGATCAGTAATAAGATGTCATGACAATATTGGACCAGTTATCAAATACAGCTGTAAAGAACTTAAATGTGAAATCACCAGTCTTCGAATAAAAAATATGCAACATCACTAAAATTCGTCGTTTTACTAGAGAGTTAGAAAGCAGTCGATGTAATGGCATTTTTTAAAAAGATCTCAATTGCAATAAATGACAGGCCACTTAGCCTGGCCCCAGCATCTGTTCCAGGTAAATCAGCGGAAAACATAAAGATACATGAAGCACAGAAAGAAATATGGTTTGCTGAGGAAGAATCAGCATGGATTCTGCAAATAAATGTCCTGCCTCACCATCCATTTGGAGTGCTCTAAGTGTGTTAACAAACTTCTGAATAAGTGTAAGCAGACAATATATCATTGGACTTCCTAAAAATATCTTATGAAGTTCTGTGTAAATAAGTGCAAAATGGTGGGTGGGTATGTAGGGATTCTTAACCTTACATATACTGTGATGGGGTTTGAAATGGTGGTGGTTGCCTGGGGTTACAGTAGATAGTTCAGTGAAAATGCCAACTTAATATGCAGCAGGGCAAAAAGGCAAATTCTATGATAGGGATTATTAAGAAAGTGATTGAAAATAAAACAGCCAGTATTGAAATATCCGTGTATAGAGCCCTGATGCAATTGCATTTGAAATACTATGTACAGTTCTGATTTCCCCACCTCACAAACGATACTTGTAGCATTGGAAATATGCAGAAAAAGAAAACCAAACACGATCAAATGAACAGCTTCACTACAAGAAAAAGCTTCAGGTCTTTTCAGCTTAGAAGAAAGATGACTAGGCCAGGGGGAGGGTGACAGTTTATAAAATTATGCCCATAGTCTGGAGAAACTGGATTTCTTTTCCCTTCTGCCTCCCAAAATATTAGACATTGTGGGCATCCAAAGAAACTGATGGGCAATAGATTCAGGGGAGACAAAAGGAAGCACCTTGTCACACTATGGTCCCTGCCACACGGGGGGGAGGGAGCACGGGCAAAGTGCGGCTTTTGAAAGCCGCACCAAAATAGACACACGGCTGCAGGATCATACAGATCCCGTGAGCCGCTGCGCAGTTGCTCCCCGGCACGATTAGTTGCCGGGGAGACCGGGGAGAAAGCGATGAGACAGAGACGGAGGCTGCCAAACTGTGCATGTGTGAGCATACGCAATTCAGCCAGGGGTCTTGGATGCGCCGGCAGAAGGACGCGCCGGGGATCCCACGGCCACGCTTGATGCGGCCGTGCTGGTAAGTCCACTTCTGTTGGTGGTTTATTTTAGATGTAGCTTTTCGGCCTGAAGGGCCGGATCGGGGACGGGTGCGCAATGTTTCCCAGATGTTGCAGTGGGATCGCGCCCGTTTGCTGCGCCCCCGATCCGTCCCTCTCCCGGCCCAAAAACTTTCGTGTGACCGGGGCTTATGTATAATTAACTTGTGCAGCATGCTGCCATGGTTTCTGCTGGCAGGTACTAGCTGAGACAAAGGGAACTGCACGCATTCATGGCGGAAAAGCCCATCAATACCTATTAGCCATGACAGCTGAATGGGACCTCTGTGTTTGGTAGGTGTATACCTCTGAATGCCAGTTGCTGGGGGGCAGCAGCAAGGTGAATGCTTTGGCACCTAAGCGCCTGCTATCAACCTTCTAAGGCATCTTGTTGTTCTCTGTGAGAAACAGGACACCGGAATGGATGGACCATTGTTCAACTGCAGCAGACATTTTTTAAAAAATAATCTATTTATTGTTTTTGACAGACAAACACACAATGGGACATATACATATTTAAGCATATTGTAACATTCATATCTGGATTGATAGCTTAATTATAGATTCTCCAATCAAAATTAAGATTACTTACTTATACATTTAGTGCCATTTCCTATTATCCTTTTCCGATCCAATATCTTAGAACACGTATTACAAGTTTCTATAAATTACTTTAACAACAAAGTTTATAGTAGATTTAATTTACAATTCATATAGTATCAATAATGTTACTACCAAACAGGCTTCATTTTAATAATGCCATTCTATTTGCTTAAGTAATTTCTTATTCCCTATTTGAACTGCTTTAAAAATAACAATTTAAATTCCTTCTATTTCTAGCCATCCACATCAGCAACTTAAGATCTTATATCAGCATCTTACTTTCCGTCTTTTGTTCCTATACTTTTTAACAGATGGAACTTAACAGGAAATCCACTGTTATAATACAACTTTACTAATACCTTACTAATATGCCTATTCAAACATTCTCACCTTCTCTTAAACCATCACTATATATTTAGGGAACCATATCTTAATGTTTACATAGTTCACCTACATGGTTAACATTTCATTTCTTATTACTAATTCAAATTCATTTTGTATTCTAACAATGAACACTACCTCTTGATCGCCCATTTATAACAACATTTAAGTGACTCTTATATTTCCATTTAGATTATCTTTTAAACATTTTGTTAATTCTACTAATTAGAGCGAAACCTACTTCTGACCCTACTCTGATATACTATTTTCCCCATCAGTCCATCAATAAAGAGGAAAGAAAGTTCAAAGAAATATCTACCTAAAAAAACCAAAAGAAAAGAAAAAAAATCCTAATATTTCTACTTT
>NW_015167060.1:1614228-1618027 GCF_001447785.1 Gekko japonicus
GGATGGTTGCAGCTTGTTAGAACATGGCGTCCATGTTCTATCCGTAGAATGCTCTCGCTTCAGGGCAGTAGTGGACCCCCCCGTTTGCCGATTCGGGAGGGGCCGCCACAGAGCCCTCTGCAACTAGCCCTCTCTCCGGGAGGGCTAGCAAAGCCCACCCGGCAACCGGGAGGGCTCCAAAAGGAGCGCAAAAGAATTGGGCGCCTAGGAGCCACCGAGAAACTGCCCATCGCTGCGCCGTACCGGATAGCCTCTCTGCAGCAGACATCTTCTTATGACCCTCTGACTATACGTCCATTCTGACATACACAGCAACATGTCCTTCTGTACCTTTCCTCCAGCATACATAATTCAAGGATAGCTGTATCCAAAAAGGTTTCTGAAATGCTCACTGTATCTATGTTCACATTTAGCACTAAATCCTCCAGCTCTCCTATCTTAGCTTGGAAGCTTTTAGCAGTAGCATGTGGCCTACATACAGGGTGCGTTCAGATGGGCCATTAAGGAAGAAATGTGATCATGCTCACCTCCTGACTGCACAGCACATCGTAATATGCCTGTTCACACTACCGACACACAGCAGCACGCATTGGCAGTTTAAAATTTATTTATTTTTACATTTTGCACATGTGCATAGGCAGCCACCCACAGAGTTGAGATCTTTGCGCAGGCGCAGAACACCCCGTCCCGAAACGCGTGCCCTTTCCCTTTAAACTTTTACAGCGAAAAGGGCTTCTGTGAGGTCGTGGACCCGGTCGCAGCCTAAAACTAAGCATCTTTTTTTGTTGTTGTTTTTAAAATGCCAGGGCGAAGCTTTGCCCAAGCGCACATCGAGGAGGCTAAAAAAAAAAAGGCGGCTGAAAAGCGGAAGCCTTGGGCTTCCAAACGGAAGTGACTCTACACCGGCGGAGAGCGATCAGACGGGGATAATGCGGCTAGAACCGGAGCACTCAGGATACCACCACTTGGGGACCTAGTAGCAGATTACACCGGTTTAAAACTGTTTGCAACAGTTAGGGACGGAAGGCAGTCTTGGCTGTGTGATCATGCATAAGTACTCCGATTCTAACTGGCTCATATACCGGCTCAAATGCCCCGTCTGAACGCACCCACAGTCTCTCTCAAGAGACACCCTTTGTATGTGATTTTTCTTCTATGACCCTTCAGTTTCCTTAAAAAGAAGTAAAGGTTCCCTTGCTCGAAAGCCAGTCGAATCAGACTCTAGGGTTGTGGTGCTCATCTCCATTTCAAAGCCGAAGAGACAGCGCTATCCGAAGACATTTCTGTGGTCATGTGGCCGGCATGACTAAACACCAAGGCGCACGGAATGCTGTTACCTTCCCACCAAAGTGGTACCTATTTATCTACTTGCAATTTCTTGCTTTTGAACTGCTAGGTTGGCAGGAGCTGGAACTTGAGATGGGAGCTCACTCCGTCATGCAGCACACTCGAGATGGGAGCTCACTCCGTCATGCAGCACACTCGTCACACCAGTCATGCAGCACAACTTCCACAGCCTGCAGTTCAGCATCTTAACCACTTGAGCCACCGCAGCAGTTATAATTTCCTTCCATGAGGACACTGCCAAATTCTACCATATCCTCATTTAGATAACCTGCAACATTTCTACTGTCCTCCCTTAAGGATAAGTTGTAATCTTGAACCAGATGCTTCCTTGCCATGAGCGACCTTCTCCCAGAAGCCAGTTAAAGCTGCCCTGCTGTCCTTAGAAACACCAGAAGTGTGATCCCACTGTGGCTGAAGTGTAATTTGACTCTTTTGTACTTGTTTTTTTCTAAAATGTTCTTCTGCACCTTATCATATCTCAACCGCTCCTCCTGACACTGTTGTCTCATCTGCAACCCCTACCAGCCCTCCATGGTGAAACAGACAGAATTTCTGAAAATGCCTTGTCAACAGCCCTCTATTTCAACATCCTACCTATTCAAGATTGAATAGGTCAAATAGGGAAAGAAAGACTGAAGGTTAAAGAAGATGGTTAGACAGTGTCATCGATGCAACGAACATGAAGTTGAGCAAACTTCAGAGGACGGCGGAAGACCGGAAGGCCTGGCGTGATCTGGTCCATGGGGTCGCGAAGAGTTGGACTCGACTGTGCGACTGAACAACAACAACCTATTCAAGTGGGATAGCTATATTAGTTTACCGCAGAAAAAACAACCATAAAAGAGGTTTTGCGCACTTTAAAAACTAAGAGATTAATAAGCTTCCATAGGGTAGAGAGCACCTGATCATCTTACCGACATTCTATGTAGCAATCTAAAATTTTATTTCACAACTTACTGACTTTATTTACAATCTTACTTTCCCCCTGAAACTCAAGGTGGATTACAAATTACAAAAACAATGAAAAACAGTATAGGACATACTATGAGCAATACAAGAAGACCGGATTACAGAATTAGAAAACAGCAAAAATAAAAAACACAGTAAGGCATGACATACTACAAACCATACAAAAATGAAATTACAAAACTTGGACAATAATGAAGTGGAAAACAAGACAACATACAATAAACAGTGCAACAAACTACAAATCTATTCCCTTCATAAAAGCGCCCTCCTGAGCAATTCCATTTTTACTACAATCCTATTCCCTTCATGTGCACTCTCACAAGTACATTTTCCAACATTGGTGGTGTCAATGTGCACCATAACCAATGCTCCCTCTAAGCTGTGGAATCTTGTGAGCAAAAATTCCACTTTGTGAGCTACTGACATTAAAGTTGTGAGCAAGCAATTTGGCGCTTCATAAATTAGTTTGCTCTGGAGCCATCTTTCCTGAGCTGAGACAAAAATCTGTGAGCTGGAGGCTAAATAACTGTGAGCTAGTTCACACTAACTCAGCTTAGAGGGAACACTGACCATAACCATTCATTCACATGTCCATAACCTCTGTACTATCTACCAGCCTACCTATATAGCACATGATGACCACAACCTTTGTAGCAGGCAGGCAGTCACCAAAGGATCAAAACCCATCTCTCTACATTCTACAACCAAACCACTTACTACAAAAAGCCTTCTACCCCTTGGAGGGGCATGCTTGGCATATTGGTTCATCATTGGAAATGGGTCCCTTCTAAAGGTCTGTCTCTCTCCTCCTCAGAATGATGCCTTCCTGCACTCAGAGGCTCATTCTCTACGACATCAGATGAACTGTCGGCCTGACAGCAAGTTGTGTCCGACACATCCTTGAAGTTCTCACCTTTGCCAAGTCACCTATCTTGGCCTCAAGGGAATGAAATTCTTCCCCCAAACCCAGGAACTTTGGAATGCCCTCCCCCTTGAGGCTTGGCTGGTGCCTACTTCACTCTCATTTAGGCACCAGGCTAAAACACATCTTTGTTACTCAGGCTTTCAATTAAAACTTTAATAGTCTGCTCTGTTTTATGGATTTTTTTATGCTGCTGCTGTTCAATGGCTTGTGTTTTTAACAGCTTGTGTTTTATAATGTAGCTTTTAATTATAAGTCACTTTGAGAAGGACGCTGAAGAGCTGGCATAGAAATATTCCGAATAAATAGAATGATTATGCAACATAGGGCAAAATGGAATGTTCAAAAGTACTGAAATTCAAACTGTATTGATGTTAACCAGAACAGAGGCATAGCTCTGTAACAGAGCTCACAATTTGCATCTGCATTTTTAAAAAATCCAAGGTACCAGGACTGGGAAAGACCTCTGCCTCAAACCTTGCAGATCCCATGACAGTCATACTACTGAGCCAGATGGCACAACCCAGTGTAAGACATATTCACATGTCCATAATTCCAGGG
>NW_015167060.1:1618051-1621205 GCF_001447785.1 Gekko japonicus
CCCTACAGTTTGGGAGCCAGTGTGCAGCAGTTTTTCTCTTAGCTTCCTCATGTCCTCATTTTCCATTTGTTGTCTTTGTGTGATTTCCTCATCATGTCTCTGTATCTTCTCAAACAACATTTGATGTGATTTGAGAAAGCACAGAGAAGTCACAGAAGGTCAACAAGTGGAAAATGAGAATGTGAAGAAACTGGAAGAAAAATTGCCACAGGTCAGCATCAAAACTACAGGAAAAACTTCCATGTTGAAAGATCCACCCTAGAGATAAGCAACACTTTAGGTAGGGTCCAAGATTAACAAAGTAAAGGTAAAGGTTCCCTTGCTCGAAAGCCTGTCAAGTCCGACGCTAGGGTTGCAGTGCTCATCTCAGTTTCAAAGCCGAAGAGCCAGCGCGGTCCGAAGACGTTTCCGTGGTCATGTGGCCGGCATGTCTAAACACCAAGGCGCACGGAATGCTGTTACCTTCCCACTGAAGTGGTACCTACTTATCTACTTGCAATTTCTTGCTTTCGAACTGCTAGGTTGGCAGGAGCTGGAACTAGAGATGGGAGCTCACCCCATCATGCGGCAACTCGGATCTCGAACTGCTGAACTACTGACCTTCCACAGCCTGCAGTTCAGCGTCTTAACCACTTAACCACTTGAGCCACTGCAGCAGATTAACAAAGCACCCAAGAAATTCAAGGAGCACAATTCAAAGCACTTCTATCCTTATATAATCCATTTCTGGATTGCGCTGCCAGTTCCTCTGTTTAATCATATCAGAGATGCCTCACCCTAGTCTTTAGCATGTTGAGTCAAGTCCCATGGCTTGCACAAACTCTGGGCTGTTCCAGATGTTCTTATCAGAAGAAACACCTCCTCCCACAGCATGTGCTGAGATCATCTAAGCAGGCTCTATTGTGAGTGTCCCACCATCTGAGATACTGTAGCCTGGCTGCAAGATTTAGTACTCTCTCAGGATGGTATCCCAAATGTGGAAGTCCCAGGCCCAGGATGTTCACCTACTATCATTTTCAGAAAGCAGGTCAAGAGATTTTTATTTCAGAAAGCTTTTATGAGGACTCTGTGGACATTTTGACATGAAGAACAGTTGGTTTCAACACTTGCTTTGTGCAGTGTTTTATACACACTATTGTTCATTTCATGGTTCTTTTATGGCATTTGTTTATTGTGGTTTTGTTGCTTAATTTTTATTGTGAACTGCACAGCAATAGATGTGTCTTTCACAGACATCAGCATTTGCTGTACATGAACGGAGGAACTAAGCTCATTAAGACACACAAAATGATAAGCAGCATCACTGAACCCCAGCGCATGAAAATGTAGTATTATTATTCTGACTTCCAGATATGACCAGTAGTGTTTAAGTTCTAAAACAATCATAGCAGCTCTGGAACAGTTTGAGACTCCCAGGTCCACTTCAAATATGACAGCCGGTGTGGTACAGGGGTTAAAGTACTGGACTAGGATCTGGGAGACCCGGGTTCAAATCCACGCTCTGTAAATATGGAGGCTTGCTGGGTGACCTTGGGCCAGTTACACATTCTCAGCCCAACAACAGGGTTGTTGTGAGGATAAAACAGAGATGAGGACAATGTAAGCCCTTTTGGATACCCATGGGGGAGAGAGATGGGGTATAAACGAAATAAATAAATAAAAGTTCCATACAGAAATCACCGTTGTGGAAGACTCAACATGTAACACAGTCCACTTACAAATACACATACAACTCTGTAACTAGCGATATACACTTTTATCCTGCCTTTCCTAGGAACTCAGGGAAGCAATCATGCTTCTCCTTCCCATTTTGTCCTTGCAGTAACCCCTGTGATGCAAGGTAGACTTATAGAGAATGTCACTGACCCAGTGAACTCCACGGCCAACTGGGGATCTGAATCCAGGTCTCCCAGGCCTAGTCTACTAACCATAACTCTGCCAACTATGTGTACACGCAGCGTACAAATAACTGGAACTGGAAGCTATGGTCCACAGTGATCGTGTACAAAATGTGTGCAAGAGCTGCATGGTATGAAGAAGTGCTTTTGGTGTAAGAATCCTGTCACTTGTGAAAGTGGCTCTGAGTTTGGAAGCACATGCTCCTTTTGTTTAAAAAAAGAAAAAGATCAACTTGCTCAAGGGCCCTAGAAATAGATCTGAATTCGGGGGCACCTACCCCATTAAAACAAAACAAAGACACATAACAAGATACCTGCAGCATTGCTAATTAGCACAATTAACCCCACAGCACCGGCTAGTGTTCCAACACAGTATTTGCCAGCCTGATGCTGTGGTGAGCACGAGACAGGGCTATATCAAAGGCTAGAGTAGGTTTGGTGTCTACCATAAAGCCTTGAAAAGTTATGTGACAGCCACTGGCGAAAACAAACTTTGGGAGCCTGAGTCCACTCTTAGTATACCACAAGTACATGAAACATCCAACCAGGAAAAGGAATGCATCTTCTCAAAGCCGAACTCCCTTTGCCAGGAAAAACAAAGGGAGAGGAGCAGCAGGTCAGTATTTCTGAACACCTTTGTGCTTGTTCACAAAAGGATTGTTTGGGTTCTGAGAGTTCTCTCCAGGCATATAATGTTGGCAGAGTGTGTTGGGGATTATAATTTGGTTTCACTGTCCTGAGCGCACCCCATAGTATCAGCTACCATGGAGAGAAGTTCGGGGATTCAGCTCTCCCTTAATACACACAAACTGAGAACAAGGCAAACGTAAAATTGAATGAGGGACAATCACGATCCCCCCCCCAAAGAATCAAAAGAGCCAACCCAACTACACACACACACACACACACACACACACACACACACACACATATACACACACACACAGACGGAGGCTGCTTAGATGGGTGGTCTAGAAAAGTAGTTTACAGCAGCCATCACTGATAGTAGAAACCAAAGTAAGCAGTTAACATTACAAAAAACTTCCGTGCATGTCCCTCGAAAGCAGCGGAATTAGGACGCCCGGTGTGCCGAATGTCCTTTAGTATATTCCAAGACGAAGGATTTCGCCAGAGGAACAGCCCGCGTTTGTGGTTTTTTTTTTTTTTAAGTGCAGCAGCAGAGCCCTGGGAGCCGAGCAAATTCCTGCACCCAAACCAGAGAATGGGGAACTTTGGCATCCTCACCAGTGCTGGCC
>NW_015167060.1:1621401-1628937 GCF_001447785.1 Gekko japonicus
AGAGAAGAGCGATGCGGTGCAAGCCGGCACGCACAGACTCCCTCCCCCCTCCCCGGCAGGCACCCAGGCGGGCCGCGTCGCCCTCACTTGCTCACCCACCCAGAACAGCACATTGGAGGCGAAGAGCAGGTACTTGGCGCAGCAGCTGACCTGGGGACCTTGGAAGTGCTGGGCTTTGCCTGGCATGGCGGGCACGGGCCTGGGAGCTGGCCGGCCGGCTCACAGCCCCATGCCGCCTGCCAGCCACCGGCCCAGCAGCGCCGCCGCCGCTCCGCCCCGTTTGGCCCGCCCCCTAGGGGAAAAGAGTGGCAGTTGCAGCCCACCTAACCAGAAGTCGCTACTGGCTGTCGCTGTCGCAGGTACACACGTGCGCTGGACCGGCCCGCTTGGAGAAGTGCGCTCTTCATCCCCTTTATATAGTCCATTTCAGACGTTCCAAAAACTTTATATGCCTTTTCTCATCGATAGGGTACGAGTCAAACACGGCTGCTGAACGGAAGGGGTAAGAATTATCGAAAAGGTCCTGAGAAAGTCTGTCAAGACTGCATTTTCCTCACTAGTAAGCAATCCTACAGTTACCTCGCCACTCACCAGGAGAAGCGACTGCTAGATCAGACAATGGCATTATCAGGAGGACCTGAAGCAGAGCATCTCCTTTTCCTAAGCGCTAGTGTACATGAGCATGTTTAGATGGCATGCTACTACCAGGAGCTTGGGTAGAGGTGGGTGCAGTTTGCCAGAATGCTATCACAAGGGTCACACAGTTACACAGCAATCCTTTATCACCTGCCCTCAAATCTTCAAAACCTGGGGCTGAGCTAGGAAGTGACAGATGACATCACCACAAATGTTTGTGGGCCATTAAGGCAGGGCCAGTGATTGGGGGGAGTGGGCCTCAAGTTCAAAGGGAGCCTCATCAAACACTTGTTCATTTGGGGGGGAATTTGACAAGGGTTTTTTTGGGGAGAGGGGGGAAGGATGCCTTACCTTGTTTCCATGTGTTAATTTTTCTCTACAACTGAGGGCCTTAAAAACTGGACCATGTTGTCACTATTCTCACTCTATTTACTAAGTCAAGGGCCTATATTTTCCTTTTCCTATATATAGCATATACCACATTTGTACCTGAGAATAAGCACACTAATGCCAGGCTTTGGCTGGTACTAGGTTTCTGTCCTAAGAGAGGAACTGTAATTCTGCAGTGTACAGAAGCATGGGAGGGAGAACTCAGGGAACTGGATGAAGCAGAAGAAAAGAAGAGGCCTGGACTGAAGACAGTGTACAGCTGTAGGTAAGGCGACTGTATCAAAAAAGCTTGTACGGATGGCTGCAGCAGAGGGCAAAGCAAGCAGTCCCAATGCCCTGAACGGTGCTAAGGTTCAAGAGGCCTTGTGTTTGAATAACCAAATGTTATTGTGGGGTCAGGCAGTGTCTCAATGATAGAATATTTGGTTTGTATGTGGAAGGTCCAGGTAGTAGTTAAAGACCTCTGCTTGAGACCCCAGAGAGCAGCTGCCAGTGAATGTCAGAGTAGACAGTGCTGACCTTGACAGACCAATGGCCTGACAGTATATGGCAGCTTCCATTAGTAAACCTCTGATATGCTGAGATGTGTGAGGAGGGCATCACCAAGCCTCCATAAGTACTGCAAAATTACTCATATGAGGAGTTGTTGGATTCTCTGGTTATTGTACCGCCAGGATTCTCTAACAATGTAGCAGAGTGCACAAGGCATTCCACGCAGCCAAGCTTTCTTACTGAGTGTGCTAGCAGGCTTACAAAGTTACACAGAGCCAGTAGTCCGCTTTAGAACTAATGAGAGTTCTTTATTATATGGAACTCCATTCTAGACAGTATAGATGAGATATGAGGACAGATTCTAATCTAACTAGGATGGGTGTGAATGCCAGGAAGCATGCCCTGCATCCATTGTTCCAAAGAAGTAGAGCAAAGTGTTCCTTCTTTGTGTGCGTGAGAAAAGTGTGAATGGAATGGAGGAAGGCAATTTCCCTGAGAGCTATCAGTCCACACATCAAAGGGACAGAGGGAGAAGAGTAAACAGGAAGGAAACCCACAGTCTGCCTGTGTATCTGTCTGACTCTCTTGTAACCCCCATCTGGAGGCTGAGGCTAAGAGACAACATCTGGTACTTCTAACATGAGTTACGTAGACATTGCATATGTACTGATTTGTCTGTGGTGCCTAATTCACGCATGCACATCATTGTGTAATGCTGCATTCAATGAATTATGGATTTTTATATATCAACTGGCCCTTAAAAGGCCATTAAGATGTACTAAAAATATATTTTTTGAACCTCAAAAGGATCTTGTACTGAAAAACAGTAGCATCTCATTTGGAAACTTGGTTCCAGACACCACTTTTTGAGGAGGATGGCACGAAGGCAAAAATGGATCAGGGAAGACAAAGGGTTTCCAAATACAGATCATAGGAGGACAAACAAAAATACAGAAAAAGAATGGCGGGGGGGGGATGCTCTGGAGAAGAGAGAGACTGTCAGATTTTCAGTTACTGAAATTGATTCCTATTAGAAAGAAAGCAATTCTACAAATGAAGGGCAGGCCAATACAAGTTAAACCTGATCAGGAAGAAATTCCTAACAATAAATGGTCTGGGATGGTAGCATCTCCATTCTTGGAGCTTATTTCAGGTAAGGGATTTGACCATATGATCCCACTACAGTTATCACCAACTCCACATTCCTATACATTCTTCATTTCTGTTTGCTTCTCCTAGCCTTTCCACACAACCTTTTCTCACACACACAGCATCTAAACATATTTCCTTGGGTTAGCACTTCTGTGGCAAAAAGGTGCCTCCATACGTTCAGAGTGCAGTATTGTGCTGTTGGAAGGAAATCAGAATCTTTTTTCCAGGTTGTAAATTCATAGGGAATGCAACTGGAGACTACTTAAAATGACAAGTATCGAACAAAATACATGCACAGGCATCCTGTATCTGTTCCACTATATAAGTTAGCTTTATGTTGCTTCTGTGAAGATTAGTCCAAAACAGTTGTCCGTCCATTGTCCTATTCAGCTGAGAATCCCCCCTCCCTGCCAGTCCCAGCCACATCTTCTACCAGGACACTCTAATTCTGCTCTGTGTTTAGCACCAAACTGAGCCACGGGGCTACATTTGTGATTATAACTGCTGCTGTGTCAAAAGTCTAGCAGTTTTGTAATGCTACATTACCGAGAACAAAGGAACACAGAGCTAGTTATATGCACCACCTACGGCCAGGCTCCATATGAACAACACTGCCAAGCTCTGAGGGCTACCAGCACTGCAGTCGTGCTCCTATGGCCAATTGCAAGGATGCTTTAAAAGCTCTGAAACCAGCACCAAGGTAGGGGTGGGTGCGTTCATTCATTATGCCCTTTATACAATTGTCTTTAAGCCATGCCCTATGATTTTGTGAACGCTTTGGATTGTGCATCTGTGGTGCTTTGCAGTTATATTTGTTTTCCTCCCCTCCACCCAACTGTGCATACTTTGTTCCTACCCAGGTGGCATGACTACTCTGCTGTAGCCTGATCTCAGAAGCAGGGTTCGCCCTGATTAGTATTTGGACGGGAGACCACCAAGGAAGTACAGGGTTGCTACACAGAGGCAGGCAAGGGCAGAGTCACCTCTGAGTGTCTCTTGCCTTGAAAACCTAAGGGGTCATCATAAGGCAGCTGTGACTTGACAGCATTTACCACCACCCTGCTCCAATATCTAATATGTTTAGACTGGTTTTTATATCACTGTCTTTGAAATAGGAGCTGGGGGGAGTCTCAGCAAAAGGAGAACATGCAGTTGGGATATGTGCTGACCAAGAGCCTTAAACAAATAGATGGGAGGACTGGCATTCCAATTCCCCTGATGTTTGTTTCAAGCACCACATTCATATCCTTGTGCTCGATAGTCCTGTGATAGCTTTGGCCAGGTTCCCACTTCTGACGTTTAATTTTATTGCTTCTCTTCCTTCATGTTTCTACTCATTTAGTATTCATATTCCTTCGTGGCCTGCCTTATGGCAGATTCTTATTTGACTGCCCAGAGCACTGAGGCTTTATTATGCTACTTCCGTGCTGCTTAAAGAACTTGACACTAACTGTACATAACCCTCTCATTTGAGAAATTTCCTCTTCTGAAGTTGAATGTGTGTTGCTTATTAATGTAGCTTCCCACTCACGCTGTGTAGTACTGAGTGTTCATGCTTGCCTCATGGTTCAACACAGACTTCACGTGTCACCTCTTGAGCACCACACTGATTCAAAATCAAGTCTGCTCTTTTCAGTGGTTCTATAACTACCTGCAACAAGGCACAATCTTTTTTTAAAAAACTGAGAAATTCTTTCTGTGTCATGACCTGAATTGACATGCAAGTCTGAAACTAGTTGAAGTTGCCTTACTACTAAATGTTCTCTTCTTGTACTGTACCTCCTGTCTCTCTGTGTGTTTGCAAGCATTCAGAAGGCTCATGAGCCATTACCCTGAAAGTACAGGATAGAACTTTTCTCCATTTCCCATAGTACTAGAACTCAGGGGCATCCAATGAAGAGGAGGATGAAAGGAAGTAATTATTTACTTGACAAGCAACTAAACTGGTATTCATTGGCAGTGAACACAGTGACAGTACTTAAATGACAAGGACAGCTTCTCTTCTCTTCAAAAGGGGGATTCATGGAGGACAGATTGCTCAGTGCCCGCAAATCTAAAGAAAACCTTCCCATTCAAAGGCTATAAAACTTTGAATATCAGTGCCAGGAAGCAATATGAGGAGAATGCCTTGGCCCCTATGTCCTGTTTGTTGGCCCTCTAAGGTAACTAGCTGACCATGGTATAAGACAAATGTGGACAATTACGACCTGATCAAAGAACAAATGTAAAGAAAACAGTCGTGAGAGTCTGACCCACAAATCAGGTAGTCAACAAGTCTTGTTGACTGCCTGATTTGTGGGCCAGACTCTCACAACTGTTTTCTTTACATTTGTTGTTTGGCCATGGTATAAGACAAGATGCTGGATGAGATGAGCCACTGGTCTGATCCAGCAGAGTTCTTCTTATGTTCCTGGAGTGCATGGCGTTTTTCCACTTTCCCCACATTCTTCAGTCCAAACTCATCAACCCCCTCATCCAGTTACATGCGTGTGAGCATATGGGCTACACACTTATGTGTGTATGTTAAACGGTGCACTGTATCTTTCTATATACTTTTTCACCCCTACATATCATGAACAGTCAATGACAACCTTATTATTCATTATGAAAAAGGACAACTGAAGCAACATAGCACGGATGTTTGTTCTAAGTGACAGAAAGACAAACGGGCACAAGAAAATGCTAGAGGCAAGTTATGCCTGTGTTCCTGTTCCCATCACTAAGAGAAGCACAGAGACGAGCGCTTCAGTTGTTAGAACAGATTATCGTCCATACACTTTGGATGCAGCCTGAAACTTCTGTGTTCAAGCTACATCAAGACTCTAAAGCTGCTGCAGCTCTTGCCAGGTGTAGGTAGGGAACATGTAGCAGGAGTAAGATGGGCCTTCCTCTTCTATATTCAGTGGCTAGCAGAGGCCCATTAATGGCTGCTATGGTTAAGGCTAAAGACAGCTTTACTGCTGCTCATTACCAATCATGGGTTCTATTGCATACTTCTCCAGTTACCCAATCAGCCCACTCTTTGTCATGTCCAGGGAGATGTAACAAGTTTTGAAGTTCATCCAGAAGTCCCCAGGCCCCAAAGCTCTGGGGACAAACCTCTTTCCCAGGAAGGAGGGCCACAAAATGCTCAAATTGACAGCAGAACTGAGTTTCCTGCAAGGAGATAATCTCCAGGATCTACTTGGAGACTGGCAACCCTAGCAATAAAGCCAGGAAGGCATGTACTCCACATTGACTGGGGGAAGGGAAGGGAATGGCAGGGTCCCACAAGGACAACAGCTCCCAAACTCAGGATTAGGTAAGGACAAAGTTTTATTCTGGGCATAAATTTTCATGTGCATGCACACTGTGCAGGCACACAAAAGCTTATACCCAGAATAAAAATTACTTGGCCACTGAACTTAAACTTTGTTCTGCTCCTTCAGACCAGCATGACGACCCACCTGAACCTTATTAATGGAGTTCAAGTTGTGTAGCTCAAGCTGGACCAGGAGCAAGGGAGGGAATAAAGGGATGTCAGCCTTTCCCCCCTGCCTAAATTTCAGCAGTTTGTACCCATCCCTCTTGGGGAGATGCTGAGGCAACATCTGCGACTCTAAAGTTAGATTAAAGTGTTTTACTTTCCTGAGATACTGCAAGAGTCCTTTGTGTTATGAAAACCTTTTCACTATGTATTGTGCTCCAGCTTGGTAAGCTGTAGTGCTATAGTGAATAAAGCTCTTTCTGTTTTAAGTATGTAGGCTATGTTCGTAGTGCCTCACCTACATGCCTAGCTGTTTGTTCATGAACATGCAGAGGGCCTCTGCACTCTATACATCCACAGAGAGCCTTTTACTGGTACCCCAAACCACAGTTAAATGTGGCAAGGCTGAATTCCAGTTTGAGTGGCAGCAACCTGAAGACCAGAAGGTAAGAGGGTCAGAAGCAGGACAGTGCCCTCTTAGACACATGCAAGCCCTTGCCCTATCATGACACATTTAAGCTTGGTCTTAAGGTACTTTCCCTGCAGATGGCTTTATTTATAGCATGTGTGACGGACTACACAGAAAAGCAGGGTTTTGTTTTTTTGTTTTTTAAAAAATGCTGCTTGTATCGGAGAGTCAGGGAGTTCAAGAATTAATCTTCCCTGGAGAGAAGAGCTTAGGTGATTGGCTGCTCTGCTCACTCTGATCGGCCAGCATCAGCTGAGAGAGAAAATAGAACAGCTGATCTTGAGGGAAAAGAGGTCTTTTGCAGTTTGGTCTTTTGAAATCTAACTTCTGAATCAGTAGCTAGAGGATTTGGCTTCTGAGGGAAGAGACATTTGGGAGTCAGTGTTTTCTGACAGGCAATAGTGAGAAAAGTACTTCTACAGAAAGAAGAGAAACCCCACTACCTAAATATATTAAAACAGCTCTGAGGAAGAACTTAAATTCTCAGTTAGAAAAGCTACAGAAGACCCTTATACAGACAAAGGATACCGGAGAAGGATTTGGCAGAAGGTCTGGGTAGTTAGAGAGAATTCCCATACAAGCCAAATAGTAAAAGGAGTTATTGCTTCTTAGGGACAAGGAGAATACCTCCCTGCCAATGAAAGGGCTTGGGAAGAGAACCCTGGTCTATTATGAAGGGGAGAAGCTTAGACACCTCAGGAGTTAGTGAAAAGCTGTATTATCTGAAGGAAGAAATCTAGAAACATCAATAAGAACTGTGTTAGAGCTAAATTATACTAAACAAAGTCCCTCTCAAAGAAAGAAATAGAAAGCCTTGAAACAAAACAAAATACACTCTCTGGAATGTTCTAAGAATTCAACTCTGTAAATATTAGAAAGAATCTCAAGACCTTGAGTATTCCTTTTATGCATATATTCCCTGCCTGTTTAA
>NW_015167060.1:1629169-1637850 GCF_001447785.1 Gekko japonicus
AGTTGTTCCTCTGCTGCCCCGCCAGCCACCCCCTCTGTCCTCCACTCAAACTTTTCCCTGTGGCACGCGCCCCACCCTCCCCCCAAGCCCACCCCTCTGCCCTGCTCCGAAGCCCCCCCTCCCTGGGCCGGGTTCCAGCCAGCCTGGCCCCCATGCCGTGAAGTGCCCGGAGAGGGAGGGCCGCACTGTGCAGATGGCCCCCCAGAGGCGCACTTGGCCAGAGGGGGAGGAGTGGTGGGGGTGGCGGGTCCTGCTCAGATGTGGCCTTTCCACTCCCCACCGAGGCCAAACTTCCAGACTGGGGCCAGGGGGGCACTGAGCTCGGCTTCTGCAAATGGCCCCCACACCCCCAGCAAGTGGAGGGGCCAGGGGCCAGATGCTGGGTCCGCTGGGTGGGGGGAGACCAGGGCCAGAGAGGCACGCAGCGGGGGGGAGACACAAGGTGAGGGGGGCGCCACAAGGCAGCCTCACCTGGGGGGGCGCTAGTTTTGCCTAGGGCACCGAAAAACCTCAGGCCAGCCCTGCGGATGTCTTGCTGTATTACAAGCCATGGATATTAACCACCCTTCTGTAGGAAATCCCAAAACCATTAGTGATTTAGAGATGTTGCAAGAGCAAAATTAAGTCTCTAGGTAGGTGGCTTCTAGAAAGTAGCTTCACTGAATTTCAAGTCAGTTCTATAGCAGCTCATCAGTCATGAAAAGGGGTTTCACAGCAGAAAGTAGGCCCAGAAATCCCTCCAATCCAGCAGCTGTTATACTCAGTAGAAGTTCTCCCAAAAGACAGTTTAATTTGGAGAAATGCTGCATACCTCCTCCAGCAAGCCAGACACTTTGGCCTACAAGTGTCATACAATCATGCTTACACTCAACTTTGCCTTGCATTACTTCCTCCGCTTTCCCCCCAGATATAGGTGCTCAGGGATGAATTACCTGTGAGTGGGGAATGTTTCACTTTGTGCCAGAAAATGGAACATCAGAAGATACCTCTTCTTACCAAAACCAGGATGGAGATTCTTGGCATGTCAGGTGAGAACACAACCAGGTGGGAGGAAGGGAGAAGCTCATCCACTACTCTGCTAGCCAACTGCTGCCATATAACCCAAGTGTCTGGATGGGGAGGTAAGCCCAAAGAGATCCCACTACTGATCAGCCTGCTCAGTCCAAAGGAAGCCAATAGAAGTAATTTTTAAGGCAACAATTATTAGTTTTCCACAAGTCCCCAACCCTGGGCAAAGACAAAAGTAGAAGTGTTAAGACTGCAAAATTTTAGTTTCTCAAGAACAGAGCAAAGTTATATCACCACTCACAATGCCACCCCTACATATCAACCCCACCAGTCTCCATCTTCCTTCCATCCAGAGATCCCCCTCCCAGAGATCCTGCCAGCTGTGAGTATATCAACCCCCCAGTCTCCATCTTCCTTCCATCCAGACCCCCTCCCAGAGATCCTGCCAGCTGTGAGGCTCCATCGCTGTTGCTCACACCACAAACTTGTTCTTCATGAGGGAACCGCTTTTGGTGGCTGTGTCTGCATGAGCCTGATAACCAATTGCCACTTTTGAAGACAGGCCCAGGTGCTCCTTGTACACACGCCTGCAAATAAACAACATTCTGTTGCAATCAGCCTACAACACCATGAGCCCTCCCGGAACCCCTCCCAGTGAAGCAAAACTTTTTTTTTAATTTAAAGGAATTCCATTCTTTATGCCAACCACTCACTCACATTTCAAGCCCCTATGTTACATTTGATCATAGGGATATATTCCATGTTATGAGGGTAGCTGGCATTAGCTCCCCTAAGTCACTGAGCAGCACTAAATAGAGAACAGAGGAGTGGGAACAGCCTTTTACCCAATATGGGTGACTCCATCTCGGTTCTCTGCCTCCTGGGTCCAGATTGCAATCTTGTCCCCCTTGGCACGGATGTTGATGACAGCCCCACAGACATCATCACTGTAGTCATCAAACATCTCTCCAATCAGACACAGCAGCTACAGGAGTAAAACAAAGACAGGGATTACAGGGAACCACAGAACGCAGTATATGCAGGTGACATGGGCAAAACATCTGGCCTTATAAAGGCTCTTTAAGCAGCTTGCCCTGCCCAAAGGGAAACAAACAAAACACCCTTTGGAAAAGAGGGGTTGGTTGCTTCATTTGGAAGGGGAATAGCATACAAGAAGGGAAGAACTGCCTGGGCAGAAGGATCCCACATAGCCTTTCTTTCTCCCGTTACCAAGCTGTCAGGTGGTACAAGACACCTTACCCCTCGTGAACTACCACTGCCTTGGGAAAGAACTACCAAGGGGAGGGGACTAGGAGGGGAGCTCTTCCATCTGCCCAAAAGAGAAAGAATGAGGCTTAAACCCAGCACAGAAACCAGTGATGACCTGTGTGCACACACGCAGCTTACTTACCGTCTCCAACCAGAAATGGTCAAGCTCTGTATGCCGCTGCTGCTTGGCCAGTGCAATAAGCCAACGGCCACCCCGCTTGTTCCGGTTATCTTCCCACATAGGCTCAATGCCATCCTGCCAGGAAAGCGACAAGGAGTCCTTACTATGTCAATGCATGCAACTCACACATACGTCACAGCCTCCACATCTGCTAAAGTTCTGAGGCATTCTTATTCCATCATAACGCATCAGACTTCCAACAGGCCATGCGTAGGACCATGACGTATGGCAAGGCTCAGTCAATAAGAAAAACAGAGCCGCAGGACTGCAGATTGAACAAGCCTTCTCCGCTCAGCATACCCACAGGAGACTTGCACAGTGCCATGCGATGCCAACTTGGAGATGCCTTACCTTGAAAAGGGAGTAGTCACAGCCTGAGGTCAGCTTGCTGGCCAGCTGGATATGACTGTACAGCCTGCAGTCTCATGGAGAAAGAGATAAGACACAGTATGAGGAAAAATGCATAGTGTATTACCCCGCCACCCCCATGGAGATAGGTACCTTATAAAAGATAGCAGGAACATTTCTGTTATGTATTAGGGCTGGAATATTCCAGGACTGGGTAACAGAGACTGGCTGAGCTTGGAGCTCTAGAACAATAGCCCACCAGGACTCTGGAGGTGACCAATGAGAAACTAATGTTATGTAAACAGTGTATTGTTGAGAGTTGGGTGTGTTTGGGTGTGGTTTTTGCATGCGATTTAAACAGGGCTGTTGCCCTGAGGTTTCAGTCCTGTTCCTGAAATCACTAATAAAGCAGAGCTGATCACTATGCTTGGGGTCAGACCATCCATGGAACCCAGTATTTAACAATTTCTAAAGTAGCAATGCAACCTGGAAATATCCTTAAGAGCCATTCCACATAAGAAGTACACTGCAGGGAACTGTGGCCCATTGGGAGTTCCCTACAGCATGCACACGTGTCTAGTTTGTTTTAAAATATACTGTGTGTTTCACTTTTAGTATATATGTGCACAAGTACATGCAAGTGTACAGAGCAGCTCTGAAGTGGAAGTGTTTGTCAGACTCAGATATTCTGTTTTCCCTTCCAGCTAGGATGAAAGCCAGTTTGATGCAGTGGTTAGGAGCACGGACTCTAATCTGGAGAACCAGGCTTAATTCTGCACTCCTGCACATGCAGCCAGCTGGGTGACTTTGGGTCAGTTACAGTTATCTCAGAGCTGTTCTCTTACAAGCAATTCTTGCAGAGCTCTCTGAGCCCCATCTACCTCACAGGGTGTCTGTTGTGGGGAGAGGAAGGGAAAGGAGATTGTAAGACACACTGACTCCTTCGGGTAGTGAAGGGCGGGGTATAAATCCAATCTCCTCTTCTTTTAAATTGCTCTTTTTGCCATCATAGAAATGTTTAATGGTACCTACTTGGGTTGGACCCAAGTGGTACTTACATAGCAAATTTATGCTGATGACTGCCTTGGGTCCCCACTGGGGAGAAAGGCAGGGTATAAAGAATTCAGTGAATTATAACAGCTTAACCTACATGCCTTTTCCCGAAGGATTGACAACTGCGGTTTAGCTAGGTTACAAAGAATTCTGAGGGATGTTTGGTCTCTCTGCCAGGGCTACAATCCTCAGACTTCCCTGGATGAAGAGAATGAACATTAAGCTACTCAGAGTCTGAAGTGTGGGTCAGCCCAAACAGTATTTTAGGTGGGTGTCAGCATTCTGTTTCTGAACGCTTCTTTTATACACTTGATTGTTGCTGGAGCTCTTATGTATCCAAAGAGTTTGCATGCAGGCCTGTTGGTGTCAGATTCTATAGTATTGTGTGCATGGTGGAGGTGGAGGTGAAGGAGACACCTATACCAACTACTGCAAAGTAACTCCTTTACTCACGGTCAGTGATTAAAAACGGTTGGAAGCATGATGTTGACAATACCCTTATCGGAGCATTTCTGAGACTGACAATCTAGGAATATTTAATACTCTCATGTCTTTCTTCTCACTAATGTAGGTATGCTGCCGTTTTCACTGGACTCGCCACCAGACAGACACCCCTTCCCCCCTGCTGAATTTGTGGTTGTCAGGTTCAGGAATCCTAACGGGTAAGAAGAAAGAGTGAAATCCACTCACGCCCAAAAGTCTTCCACAGTGTCAAACTTGGTGACAAGTCGCAAGTTCTCCTGCCATGTCTTGCTCTTGTCGTTTTTGAAGAACCACAAGACCCACCTGTGGAGGTCAGCAGAAGGCACCATTGAATACCAGCGACAAGCACACATTCCAAACAGGCACTCAAGCTAGGTGCAACCATACCTTGGCTCAACATGCCAGGAGTCAATGCATTGCCTTTCCTAAGCAGTGGCAAGGGAGTGCTGCTGATCCATACTCAGTTCTTTATAGCATGTCTGTTCACAAACGAATAAAGGTGAACTTGCAGGAAGTGCATGGCCAATTTTATGCACCCATCATAATCCAGTGTCTTCTCTACAGCTCCTCCCCTTGTGTGGAGAGGGGATGAGAGAAGGTGAGGTTTCCAGGAATATTCTCCATCAGGCACAAGTCACATAGGGATGTTTCTCATGCCCGAAAGGCAAGATTGGTTAAAATGAACGTAAGGTCTATACAGCCAGTATGGTGTAGTGGTGGTGAGAGTGTCCGACTAGGTTCAAACCCCCTCTCTGTCATGGAAGCTCACTTGAGTGACCTCGTGCCAGTCACACACATCCAGACCAACCTACTTCACGAGAGCAGAAAAGAGCAAGAGTCCAGTAGCACTTGAAAGGCTAACAGAACTTGTGACAGGGTATGAGCTTGTCACTGCCCACTTCTTTAGACATAGTGAGCAGCGACTCACGAAAGCTCATACCCTGCCACAAATTTTCTTAAGTCTTTAAGGTGCTACTCTTGCTCTTTTCTCCTGCTACCGTCAGAAAAACATGGCTACCCATCTTGAGCTGCTCCACAAGGTTTGAGGGTTTGGGGTTTTTTTATTTTATTTTTTTGCGAATAAAACAGAGATCAGGACAATGTAAACTCATTTGTGTCCCCAGTGGGGGGGGGGAAGGTGGGGTATAAATGAAGGAAATAAATACGCAGCCAGTTGAAGGTATTTAATCCCCTCAAGAAAGGTACACAGGCTGCCCCTGCCATGCCACTGGCAGTCGGGATCAATGGTCCCTCTACGCCATGGAGTCTTGTGAGCAACAAAATCTACTTTGTGAGCTACTGGCATTCAAGTTGTGAGGGAGCGATCTGGCTACTGCATCAATTACTTTGCTCTGGAGCCCTCCTCCCTGCGCTAAGACAAAAATGTGTGAGCCGGAGGCTAAAAAACTGTGAGCTAGCTCACACTAACTCAGCTTAGAGGGAACACTGATCGGGATCAAGTATAGCTCCAGTGGAGCCAGCAGTGTTGCAGGGGCTCACTCAGACCTAACCAAGGCAACAGTGGCCATTTCCACACAGGTTTTTTGCTTAGGGCTCAGTGCTGTGGGTAAGCTCCTCCCCACTTCCTCACAGCATCATGGTACATGTCTGTACCTCCTGGGGTTTCCTTAGCTTTTCTCCAATCTTTCCCAAACCTGCTTTGGTGCAAAGTTTTTGGGAATGATCACAGCAAAGCCTGAACAGGTGCCCTGTAGGATCTGCTCTGTGGCTCAGTGGCAGAGCATCTGCTTTGCATGCAGTAGGTCCCAAGTTCAGTCCCCGGCATCTCCAGTTAAAAAAGGAACAAGCAGTAGGTGATAAGACCTCTGCCTGAGACACCGGAGAGGAGCTGCCAGTCTAAGTAGATAATACTGACTTTGATGGATCAAGGGTCTGATTCAGTATAAGGCAACTTCATGTGTTCCCTGTCCCACACACAACATATTGCCTTAGTGAAATAGGCTAGAGACTTTTAAAAGTGATTGCTGGAAATTCACAGATTGTTATCACATGTTGATGTTGCAACATCTAGTTGCTGCTTTTTGAAACAACTGTTAAAAGCGCCGGAGTGTGGGGGGGATTAGCTGCTGCCAGGGGACTGGGGCAGGAACGCTGTGGGGAAATCAGCCACGTGGAAGCCCTGTGGCCACTGCACTGTATTTGCACCAGCAGCACGGAAATTACATAGACCAGTCTCCATGTGGAATGGAACAATGATTGGTGTAGACCATTACCCACTTCCCCCTCTGTACTGCCAGCCATTGGGAGAAAGCCAAGCTTCCGCAGTGTAGCCCTGGCCTCCTCCCTAAGCAGCTTCTAGGGTAGAGAACTGGCCCCGAGGAAGTCTCATCCCACTAGTTAGATGGCAGAGCAAGAGCATTATACTGGTAAAGAGGTAAAGGAAAATGTTACCATCATTCCTTTTGGAAACAATTCTACGCAACACATCTAGGGGATCCTCAGGATGATTTCAGGTGGGATATGCCTATACTGGTAAAAGAGGTAAAGGAAAATGTTACCATCATGTTTGAAGACCTAACCCTTTTGGAAACAATTCTACGCAACACATCTGGGATTTGTACTAGTGTCAGGATTTCTTTTCCACAGCAGAGGTCATTCAAGAGGTATACAGTGGCATGTCAAGCATTTCTTGAAAGCAAGCGAAGAGTTTCTTGGCAACATATATCTGCTGAGTCACACACTCTTCTCTGGTCACATTTGGAAGCATATAATCAGAACACTTCAGGTTAGCAAGAAAAATGGCCATTAAACCAGGAAAATTAAGAATGCAAAATTGCATTGGGGAGGGCTATAAAATCAGTCTGATTCTCAAAGTGGCAAATCCTGTAGATACTTAAATTCACGGACTGGAGGCTTGAATATACAAGACAAATCTTTCCACAAAGCTGAAAAAGGCCCAAGTCTACCCAAAAAAACCCAAAAAAACCCACCTTGAAAGTTTAAGAAAAAAGCCTGGCAGTTCACCCCTCTACAGAATAGAAGCAGCGCCTGTAGCTTTAAGAAACAACTGTTCTCAGTGGCCTTTGTTGGGCAACCATGCCTATCTACAAGCCTTGATTTCTGTCAGTGGAAGGCAAGGGGTGGGGGCAGGGCCCTTTCCTGTGCTCTTTTGGCCTTTGAGGGAAGACCCATCGCGGTAGGCCTAGCTACCAGGCAACTTGCAGGACTCACCAGGCCTGGCTGCTTGCTAATGTTCAACAGTCGCCACCCGCAAAAGCCAATGTTGTGCAGTGGTTAGAGTTCAAGAACAGGATCCAGGTGTGAATTCTCAGTCTGCCATGAGAGCTCACTGGGTGACTTTGGGCCAGTCATGTGTTCTTAGCCTAACCTACCTAACAGAGGAGAGGAGAACTGCGTGAACTGCTTTGGGATTGTGGAGAAAGGCAGAGTATAAATGAAGTAAATAAAGAGTAAACATACCTGAAGATGGGGAAGCAGATAAAAGGTAGCTTGATTGGTGGGCAAGAAGGAGAGAAGGAAGCAGAGAAAGATGATATGGGGGTTGCCAGGAGGAAGGAAAGAGGAAATAGTGTGGGGAGGAAGAAGCAAGGGAAATCAAGGTGCCCCTGCAAGCCCTTGTGGTGCCCCACTGTGCAACTGGCCTCAGCAGCTGCGGCTACACAATCAGGCCATAGTCTTCCCATGTAGAGGCTGCAAGGAGAAGGGATGGGGTGAAAGCTAAAGATGGGGGGCAGACAGTGGTAGGTTGGCTGGTGGATGGGAAGAAGGAGAGAAGAGAAGACGAAGAGATTGGATTTATATCCCTCCCTTCACTACCCGAAGGGGTCTCAGAGCAGCTTACAGTCTCCTTCCCCTTCCCGTCCCCACAACAGACACCCTATGGGGTAGGTGGGGCTGAGAGAGCTCTCCCGAGAACTGGTCTTGAGAGAACAGCTCTGAGAGGACAGTGACTGACCCAAGGTCACGCCAGCAGCTGCATGTGGAGGAGTGGGGAATCAAACCCGGTTCTCCCAGATTAGAGTCCACGCTCCTAACCACTACACCAAACTGGGGGGTGGGAGAGGGCAAATAAAAGGCAGGTTGGTGGGTGAGAGTGAGAGAAGGAAGCAGGGGAAGGTATGGGCACTGCCAGGAGGAAATAGTGTGAGGAGGGCGGTACAAGGGAAAGGGAGATACTGCCTGTGAATCCTTTTGGGTTCCCCATTGTGAACTGGGCCTGGTGGCCTGCATTGTACAATCCAGCCATAGTTTTCCTGGATAAGGGCTGCCAGGGAGAGTGAGTAGGAAAGCTGATGATGGGGTGGGAGGGGCAGAGAAAGGTAGATGGGGGGGAGCAGAAAGCTGGGATAGACTATGG
>NW_015167060.1:1637883-1691916 GCF_001447785.1 Gekko japonicus
AGACCAGATGAGATGCCCCCTGCAAGTCCTTCTGGGCCACCTCCTTCTCTGGTCACATTTGAGGTATAAATGCAGCAGAATACCTTCCACTGTTCAGCTAGTACCTATTCTGGAGAGGATGTTTCCTGAAGCGTTCCAAAGTCACCTCCTCTCTCCTGGTCTTGTGTTTTCGCTGCTCTTCCCGTGCACTTGCCTGACATTTGAATGAGTGGATAACAAATATTATGTCAAAACAAGGATGATAAAAACAAAAACAAACAGAAAGACTGTCCCTGCAGTCACAGTAAGTCAGGGAGGAGAAAACTAGAGGTACTTACATTAGTGTTGGCTGGCACCCTTCTTTAATGGCAAAACAAGAGTGTTTTGGATATAAGCTTTACAACTAGCAAAAAAACCCCTAAGCAATAAGCCTCCAAAACACTCTCCATTCCAAGGGAAAGCATGCCTTCTCAGAAAAAGAGAAAAAGAGCCCACCCCCAGTTTTGCTTTTCCTCTGAAAAGTACAGCAACTAAAACTGTTCAGAGCCTTATTCCCCTCCCACCCAAAAAGAGCTGGCAGTACCTGTCAGAGAAAAAACAAAACAAGCTTTGTAGCATTTTAAGGGCAAGCACACTTTTATTCCTGCATAAGTGATTGTGGACTAGCACCTGCTTCCTCAAATACATCTGAGAAAAGGGGGTTCAATCCACAAGAACTTCCGCTAGAATAAAAATGTGCTGGTCAAGTGTTGCAAAGCGCTTGTTTTGGCTGCAAATAACTAACACAGCTACTCCTCTGGAATTCATACTTTTATTTACTTTGTTTATAGTCCACCTTTCTCACTAAGACTCTGTTGGAAAAGGCAAATGTCTGGTGTACAAAGACGAAGAGAAGACCCTGCAGGAGGCTGCAAGAAGACAATTAGATAGGATAGTGAGGTCAGCGCCTTCTCTCTCCTGTTAAGTGTCATTCCTCGCCTGTCTCCAGATTGCTACTCTTAGGGCAATTTCCCCCTTCTTCTCAGAAGTGCCACACTCAGTCTTACCCTCTCTCTCAGCTAGAGATGTCATTTGGAACCTCTCTCTGTCTCTCCTCTTTCCTATCAAGTATATTAATTCCTAAATAAACCTTTATCTACTCTTTAATCAGGTTTTGTGCCACTGCTGCATCAATTACTCTGCCAACAGACTGAAGGCAGATTTTATGAAAAAGCTGAGACACTACGTGAAAAGGTGAAACTACGTTAAGGGGCAGGATACTGTGGCAATGCTCTCAGGGAAAACAGAGCTAATAAGGGGGAGTCTCCATCCTAGGACTTATCAGGAAAGGGACTGAAAATAAAACAGACATTATTGCAATGCCCTTGTATAGAGCTATAGTACAGCCACATTTGGAATACTGTGTGCCAAGCCAGAAGAAATATGAAGGAGGGCAAGGGAAAGGGTAAAGGTTCCCTTGCTCAAAAGCCAGTCGAGTCCAACTCTAGGGTTGCAGTGCTCATCTCCGTTTCAAAGCCGAAGAGCCAGCGCTGTCTGAAGATGTTTCCGTGGTCATGTGGCCAGCATGACTAAACACCAAGGCGCACGGAACGCTGTTACCTTCCCACCAAAGTGGTACCTATTTATCTACTTGCGATTTCTTGCTTTCGAACTGCTAGGTTGGCAGGAGCTGGAACTAGAGACGGGAGCTCACTCCGTCATGCGGCACACTCGGGTCTCGAACTGCTGAACTACTGACCTTCCACAGCCTGCAGTTCAGCATCTTAACCACTTGAGCCACCGCAGCTCCATCTGAAGAAGGGCAAACAAGACAATTAAAGGGTTGGAGCACCTTTCCTATGAGGAAAGGCTAGAGAGTCAAAAAAGACAGTTGGGGGGGGGCATGATAGAGGTTTATAAAATTTTACATGCTCAGGAATGAAGGAACTTTTTCTCCCTCTCCCATAATATTAGAACTCAGTGGCACCCAATAAAGTTGTTGAGTAAAAGTTTCAAGACAGACAAAGGGGAGTATTTATTTACTCAACAAGTACTCCAACTGTGGAATTCACTGCCAGTGAAGGCAGTGATGGTCACAAGCAGATAGCTAGCTTTAGAGGAGGGTTGGACAGATTGAGGGAGGAGAGGCCATCAATGGTGACTGAAAGGCCCTTCCATCTATGGAGGCAGCAAGCTCCTGAATGCCAGTGCTAGGAGGCAACAGCAGCAGGGGAGCCTCTATGCCCTGTTTGTTTGGCCCTCCAGGGCAACTGGTTGGCTGCTGCGTGAAACACCATGTTGGACCAGAGAGACCAGCATTCTGATACAGGTGAGTCACGGCATGTTTTAATTTCAAGCAATCTACTATTTTTCCCAAACAGATACAGAAGTCCAAGTCACTTCTTTAAAATATGTATAACCCTTCTTTCTCCTAACCATTAGTACTCAAAGTGATTTACAACAAAAAGGAGAGCCCCATCACACAGCAGAATTAAAAAAATACACAGATGAAAAGCTATTCACAGCAAACACTGCACAAACCACAAAGGCTGCTGTTGACCCACACCAAATGCCCTGAATAATTCAGCTTTATATGGTTTCTTACGAAATGAAAGGATGAGTACTGTCTTTGTGCATTAAAAATAAAGACCACTCCACAGTAAAAGCCAAGCCTACACAGCATCTGTTCTTCTCACCTGCCTGGAGATTGGCATATACCCCCAAAGCCTTTGGAGAATAACATTGCCAGAAACAATACAAGGGATACCTAATTCTGAAGCTGTTTTTTTGTTTTTCCTGATGGGGCTCTTCTGCCTTTAATAGCTTAGGTGTACACAAGAAAATCAGGAAATGAAGGTCCTCTCCCCCTCAGTCATGCAATGTACTAGGCGCCTTTCTGAAAGGAAGACTGAAAACTATAGGCAGTCCTCCTATATGGAGAAGGCAGTTTGAACAAGCATAGTTTCTCTTACCTTCAGAGGCCACAGAGGGAAATTGGCTATCCTACCAGGGGTAGGCTCATTAAATCTAATCCCACCCCCTGCATACCCATCCGCCCAGCCTCAGCAAAATACAGCCCAGGTCAGTGTATATTTTACATCTCCCCACAGAACAGCAGCTTGAGTGCAAAAAACCAAAAACAGAACCACTCTACTAATCTAACCTCACCTTTCTTCTTCCTCAAGGTCAATAAAGCCTCTGAAAGTTTAAAGAAAGGATTTAATAATTCCCAAAACCAACAGCTGTGAGTCATAGGTGGAGGCAGAAAAGAGATACTCACCATCTCCACTGCTACTCTCCTAGACAATGAAGACAACAACCCATCCCCCTTCAGCTCTCCTTTTATCCCAAAGGCCCCTTTCAGAAGCACCTTTAACCCGGAAGAAGCCTCACTTATTAAAGCCCCAGGCCTTCCTTTTTTCCTCCCTTCAAAGACCAAACTTCTGTCTCCCCTTACTAGACAGAGCACAACAGTTAGGCAAAAATGTGCCCACAGAAGGAAATTTGCTTGTGGAACGTAGTCACTTTTGCCATGTTCTTTTTTAAATCAAAAAGAAAGGATGTCAGAGACTATCCCAAAGGGTTTGCATAATCTACATATTCAGGCGACTGGCCTGGTGTGCAGAAAATGTGACACTGCCAAAAGAAAAAGACACACACACCCCATAGCCAGATGAGGACTGAGTTTGGGGAGAAGAAATGGAAAGTTGGCCCTAAATCCAATTCAAGGAGAAACGGGGGAGGAGAACTGCTTAAGCCTCTTAGTATCCTGGAATCACAGAGATTGGTGGTAGAGATTTCCAAGCTGTGCCCCCTTCCATAATTCCTTGTGAGCCCTGCCTTGTTTTAGAACATAAGAAGCACCTGAAAACTGTAGCTGTGGATGGATTGCCATGAGACAGGGAATGGCCTGTTTTGCAACCTCTGCCGAAACAGCACTTACCCTGTAAAAATAGGCCATTTTTTTAGCTAGACTGCAACCCCTGTGTTCTGAATGAAATGCTTGTCATAAGGCAACATCAGAATGTCCCAGAGGTCCCATTATGCAACAGAGTGTTCTAAGGAGACTATTTCTAGAAAAATGCCTACCTTTCCACCCAGACTTTTATTAATGTTTCCATGAAAGCCTGTTTTTATTTAATTCTGAAAAATAAAATAATTTCATTCCAGATTGTCTTGGTCATGTTTTCTGGCAAGCCTAGGAGGCTTTTAACAGCTGCACAATAGGCAATTATTCAGTAGGTGAAGCTTTCCCCCATCATTGCTTCTCCATTGGGAAAATACTTCATCTGTTGAATTTCCACATGACATGCAGCTGTAAATGCACAGGAGTCATGCCAGAAAAAAGCAGCTCCCTTTGTTTCAACTGTTTATAAAGAAGTAAGTAGTAATGAGATCAGAAATAATCCAAAGAGTTTTACTGCTCAATACAGTCCTGATACAGTGACCAGGACCAAGGTCACTTACAGTGCTATCCTAAACAGAGTTAAACCCTTCTAAACCCATTGATATCAGTTGGCTTAGGTAGGTGTGACTCTGTTTAGAATTACATTGTTGGTGAGCATTAAGGGATTAATCACTCCTAACAAAAGACCACATGGGCTCTCAGTTCCTTTTCATGTGGAATGAAGGCATTTCTACTTTACACAGATATAGTGATGCCAACCTCCAGGTGGGACCTGGGGATCCCCTGGAATTACAGCTCATCTCCAGAATATAGATATCCGCTCCCCTAGAGAAAGTGGATGCTTTGGAGGGTGGACTCTATGGCCTTGCACCCCACTGAGGTCCCTGTCCCTCTCCAGGCTCCATCCTTAAATCTCCAGGATTTTCCCTACCTGGGTCTGGCAACCCTACACAGATATGTGCTAAATGGGACCTTGTTAATGAACCCCCCAGATGTATTTGCACCACAGTTGATCCTAAATTGGTTGAACGGACTAGAGATATAGCGTTAAAGAATGATTACAATTATTTCGGATAAATTTTAAATACTGCAGTGGCTTACTTAAGAATTTGTTCTGTTGGTGTATATTAAGTGCTTTTTTGCCCATTCAGAATCTTCACAGATATTGCATTCATGTATATTATTCATTTTGGAGCTGCGGTGGCTCAAGTGGTTAAGACGCTGAACTGCAGGCTGTGGAAGGTCGGTAGTTCAGCAGTTCGAGATCTGAGTTGCCGCATGACGGAGTGAGCTCCTGTCTCTAGTTCCAGCTCCTGCCAACCTAGCAGTTCAAAAGCAAGAAATTGCAAATAGATAAGTAGGCACCACTTTGGTGGGAAGGTAACAGCATTCCGTGCGCCTTGGTGTTTAGTCATGCCGGTCACATGACCACGGAAACGTCTTCGGACAGCGCTGGCTCTTCGGCTTTGAAACGGAGATGAGCACCGCAACCCTAGAGTCGGATTCGACTGGCTTTCGAGCAAGGGAACCTTTACCTTTACCTATATTATTCATTAGGGAAGGCCCTGACAGCCTGCATCTTGACAAGCTCAGTTCAGCCTGCTGGCGATGAATGGCCCTAAGCCTCCTGGTTTTTTTGCTGCCTCTTTGGGGGCAAACTTGGTGATCAGGGCAAACTGGCATTGCCATTTAACTGATCCCAATTGTTTCCTCCCCCCACAGGGCAAAACATACAAGCATGTTTCTGTGTGCTTTCTCGGCCAGAGCAAACAGCAGCTCTGAGGCAAGGATGGGGCAGCAACTGATGCTGGGAGAACTGTACCCTGATCATCCAAATCTGAGGCTTCTTGGGCTAAGTTTAGCTCTTTTAAAAACCTGTGGAAGCTCCTAATCATGTCCTCAATACGCTGGCTTGCTGGATCACACTGTGCAGGCCCTGCATTAAGAGACAGGGTAGGATTCAAAAACAGCCCCCTCAGGTTCCCAACACAAACTTCATGCTAGCTTTTATTAGGAAGCTGTAATTGCTTCTTGAAGTTATTAGGGGTACATTGATGTGCCATGCTTTGAAAAGCACAGTGTAATGTATCCAGCTCGGACCGCGTGGCCAGCTTGGGCTCCACACGGTCAAGCGCAAACGTCGAGCTTTGCTCAAGGAAACAATTAACTAAGCGGATCCTGGCCCGCACCTATCAGAGGGCTAGGTTCCCGGCCGAGAGCCTATGGAACTCTCAGCCACTGTAAATAACCTATTGTGATGTGGGGGTGTGTTCTGGGTGGTGGTTTCACGGGGAATATAAGCCGGCCTGCGAGCCGGCTAAAGTGCTCTTGTTCCTCACTAATAAAGTATGTTAGCTGAAATCACTCGCCTATCTGCGTACTTTTCACACAGTCTATCAAGCACATCCTCAGTTCAAAAGGGCTTTTGCAGTCCTGCAATCAAACACACTTGGAATCAGCGGAGGCTGCAGCGGAGGCTGCAGGGGTTTGTGTGTTGCATCTTTAATTTACTAAGCAGGGATTCCCCACCCCCAGTGACTGCAACTTGGAAGAGTTTTCGTTCCTTAAAAATTTCACAAGTCTATTTTCAGAGCCTATCAAGATGAAAACACTTATGCAGATGTGCACCAAGCAGTTTGTTAACTATGGTTACATGTTGGCACTGCAGGCTTCAGCTCACCTGTGTTTCATGTCATTTGGGTTTGCACTGGTGAGAATCCGTCTGCATTAGCCATAGTTAAGAGTTGCCGGCTCTGGGTTGGGAAACACCTGGAGATTTTGAGGCTAGAGCCTGAGAATGGTGGGGTTTGGGGAGGGGAGGGACTTCAGTGTTGTAGAGCCCACCTTCCAAAGTGGCCATTTTCTCCAGGTGAACTGATTGATCTCTGTTGCCTGGAGATCAGTTGTAATAGCAGGAGATCTCCAGCCACCATCTGAAGGTTGGCAACCCTATTAAGTCATAGTAAAACTCTCGCACAGACAGGGTTTGTATGGTTGCAGTGAGTTTTCTATGAAAATATACAGGATAGCAGATGGGTGCTTTATTTGTACCATTAGTCACTAACTGTGCATATCTTTGTGGGAGCATAAGCTTTACATCCGGTTTGATGAAGAGTTCTAGAGAACTCAGAAACTTGCACACTATTTTGTGTTTTTTGGTTGGTACTTATAAAAGGTATTCCATCGTTTTCAATGGTCTAATCAGAGATTTTTTTAAAAAGTCCCCAGTCATCTCACTAGGAAAGTACTTGTAATCCCAGATGTGTGCTTGGTAGCTTGGCAGTTTGGTAGTCAGGCAAAGCACTCTGCACATGGACAAAAGAAATCTACCATCCATCCATCTATTTAATTATTACCACATTGGCAGTTGCAGAACATAATCTTGGCACTGAAAACAGGTTATGAATCTGTGTGTTCATGAGCCTTGGATCAAATTAAGCAGAATCCAATCTTTATGCTTTTTCTGAGTGATCCTATAAATCCTAGCTACTCAATCCATCTGATTTTATACATGTTTACTCAGTGAGGGAGAAAAATCTTACCAAATTGGGTTTAGGACTGCCATCTTGAGTTTTATAGTAGTCTCCTGCTGGTTTCTGGCCTATCACAAGAGCTTGCCAGTGGCAGATATTTCAACGTCTGCTTAACCCTTTCTCCTGTACCATTTTCCCGATCTAGATAGCCTCTTAACCGAAAGGTATTTGCTCCATGGGAGAATCTTCAGGATCACTTCAAGTGGAGACTTGTATGAATGAGCACACCTCTCCCCACAGCAAAGAATTCTGGCCTGATCTTGTTGACATACTGATTTTTTAGGAACTGGAGGATCCAGTAGGTATTTTCACCCACAGCCTGAAATGGTTCAGTCTAGATTTAGAAACTATGAAAACTGGTGTTTCTGTGGGATGTAGAAGAACCTCCTTTTTTTTACAATTGTTTGTAGGCAAGACACTATCAATCCGAGCCTATTTTTAATGGGGCATGTAATAATACACATTTATCCGGGAATCTGCAAAACCTATTTACTTATGGCCATCAGAGAAGAGACTGAGGAGTGGGCATCCGTGATTTCCATGGGGCTGGATCCTCCTAATTAAGCATCATATGTGAATACCCGCTACTGTTTACCGCATTTTTCTTTCTTATATGAAACAGGTTTTCTGATGGTGCTTTGTGGCTTGCACAAAGGGAGCGAATTAGCGTTTTCTACGCACGCCTCTGGCTTTGCGTCCATGTGCCGGCCTAATTGCTGACCAGGGTCTACGTGCCTGCCTCTGCATGTGCCACATTTGCCCGGCGACCCCCACCGATCCCATAAAGACTCTCGAGGTTCTTCGTTGGTAGCGCATCGCTCGGCCCCGCCTGTCGGGCCGGGGCAGAAAGGTTCTGCTCCCTCCTTTCGGAGGCCCCGCCCCAATCACCGGGCGGGAGGCCTTCCAGGCCGGGGGTCCCGCTGCTGCATCCGGGCAGGGCGGAGGGGCGGGGAGCGCGGACTGCGCGCTATGATGAAATCCCCTCGCCGGGCGGGTATAGGGCGCGCGGTGGCTCATTGCAATATTCAGCAGCAGCAGGGCGAGGGCACCGGCGTCTCGTCTCCTCTCTCTTCCTCCTCCTTCTCGTCCTCCTCCTCCTCCTCTCCGAGCTGCTCCATGGCAGAGCTGCCCTGACTCCCCCGCTGCACCGCGCCGCCTCCGCCACCGCCGCCGCCCGCTCCGGCCCGGAATGATCTGAACCCCCCAGCGGAGACGCACCGGAGTCCAGCGCTATTGCCGATCGCAGGTGAGCGGCGGTGGCGGCTTGGCGGGGTTCCCTCCGTCTGTCCGGAGGGAGGAGGAAATTGCAGGTGTGGGGAGAGCACGAGATCGGAGAGATCCTCCATGGATTGGCCAGGGCGGGGGGTCATAGCGTTGGCCTGAAGGTGAAACGCGCGCACACACACCCGTGGGTGGGCCGGCGACGCGTGGCTGAGATCTGCCTTTTGGGGAGGAGGGGACTCTCTTCTGATGCCTGGCGAGGCTGGCTCGGAATCGGGGGGCTGATAGAGAGAGAGGTCATCGTCCTGGGACCGCCCCCCCCCCCCATAATTTACCGAGCCAGCAGCCTCGCCAGCCCCCCTCCCCCTCCCTTCCCGGGTTTCAAGGACACGGAGTCATCCCTGTTCGAGTTGCCTTGATCCTGGTTCAGTCCCGGTTTCCTTCTTGCCTTTGCACATACGGGGAAAACTAATCCATGCTTTTTAGGGATGGGGCTTGAGAGAGGTGGTGGTTTCCAGCTGCCCTCCCCACTCCCCCGTGTTAAGACGAACAGGAAGGGGGCAGCTGCAGCCATGAGGACAGGCGAGGTAGGCCAGGGTGATGGCTGCTGGGGAGGGGCAGCCTTTGCAGCAGTAACAGCTGTCAGGAGACTTGTTGAATCTGGGGCACGGGGTTGCTTCCCCCATGGCAGCAAGCGGGACTCGGCATCCTCCATGTGGCTGCTCCCCTTCCCTTTGGAGAGCCGCCGTCTCCTGCCTCTCCCAGCCCAACGGGCGGGCAAGCTGGCAGGGGAGCCAGGTCTGCAGCACAATACTGCCCGGAGCTGAACAAGATGGGCAATGTCTTCCACTCACCCTGGATACCAACCTGGGGAAGTGCTGTGCCAGCCATTCCCAGGCTTCCCCCCCCCCCATCTCTCCAGAGCCGGATTCACCTCCTTCCCCCCAGAAATGTGACCGATCTGGGTGGTGGGATCAGCAGAGCCCTCTGCTGAAGCCATCTTGGGCTGTCTCTTCTCTCACCCAGACCTCAGTGCCGGGATGGATGTGTTTATGAAGGGCTTGTCCAAGGCAAAGGAAGGGGTCGTCGCTGCAGCAGAGAAGACCAAGGAAGGGGTCGCAGTGGCTGCGGAGAAGACCAAGGAAGGCGTCCTATATATGGGTAAGACTGTGCTGCAGAGCTGCCCCACAGGCTGTGCCAGTGTGCCCTCTTTCGTAGGAGGATCTAAGGGGAAGGTACCATGTAGGGAGGGGGGAGAATCAAGCTTCCATTGAGGGGTTGGGGCTCATTTTAGGCAGCCCTTCGGAATTGGTAAGTTGGCTTCTCCCCCTCCCCCAATTCCCTCTTTTTCTGTGGGAAGGGTTCTAGCGCAGTGGTGGGGCACAATGCACAGGGCAACAGCAGACCCAGGGAAATGGAGTCTGGTGTGGGAGGGGGTGTGTGTGCAACTTGTATAAAGCCACTTCTTTTCTCTTCATCCTTCCTGGATCTCCTATGAGGGCCAGGTGGGGGCCAGATGTCAAAGATCACTCTTCACTCTTGACAGGTTTTGTCTCCTTGAGCTGGTTTGCGGGAACCTGCTTGGTTTTTCTTATTTGGTTATTGTTATATAATTACTGTACAATATTCCTTGTCCTTAAAATGCTGTGAGCAGATGGTCAAGAACTGTAGTGCTCCTTTAATCGAGAGTGCATTACATTCCCATAGACAGACCGAGAGTCTGTGACACCGCTGGAATATACCCAGGATTTTTGAAAACTCAGTCTGGAATCAGACTCGCTTCTTTTTTCTGCTTTATTTGCTTCTCATATGGCTGGTCCTACCGGTCCCTCGGGGGGGGGGAGGGCAAAATTGATAAAGTTATACCTTTTTATTGGATCAGCAGTTTAAAGATGGCAGAGAAGCACCTGAGTTTCATGGAACTCTTTATCAACCAAAATGAATCTACCCAATGAATAGTCTCATCTTTGCCTGGTGAAGAACTCTTTGAAATAAGAATGCCTTTGCATAGCCTTTAAAGGATGGAGCAGCCGGGCATCCTCGCCATCTGCCTATCTCCGCTCTTGTAGATACAGTAATGAAGCATTGGCCATTGGCTTCCTGTCTTCCATAGGCATCATCTTCCACCCCCAGACTGCTGTCTGTATGCACAAGCTGCATCACACAGCACTCTAGGTTCGGCTCCTGGATGTTTTGAGCCAGCCATTCCAATCTGTGACTGTCCCGCCTCAAGGCTGGTGTTTAGGGGACCTTGGGCCAGGGCACAAACAGTGTGCACAGCTGCAGTTCCGCTCTAATGAAAAGGGTTGGTTCTCCGTTGGCTGATTTTGTGTCCAGTTCAGCATGAGAGTTCAGTGGATGAATATTCATAAATGTCCACTCTGCATTCAGGAGCTACTTCAGTTTTTACAGATTTGCTAACACACACATACACACACACACTGCTGGAAAAAGCCAGAGGTGTCCTCCAATCACCCCACTCCTTCCAGTCAGGGCAGAGACACAGGCAAGCAGAGCTCCCTCCTCCCAGCAATTCATGTACCATCATCTCACCAGCATTGTAAGCACATGGATGCTGTGGTGCAAATATGCACCTAGAAAACAGAGAGACTTTGATCATGGAGGAAGAAGAGAACAAAGGCCAGGAAGCAGGAAGAGTTGTGGCCTAATAGCACAAGAGTGTCTGCCTCATTCACACAATTCAGGCTTTTCTGTGAAAACCTGGGGAAAGTGCAAAAGTTGTCAATAAGCAGAGTATGATGTGGACAATACCCGCTGTCTTTTGAACATGCTCCAACAGGCTGTTCTACTAGTGTTTCTTCCTTGTTTCTCTTCCTGACTCTTAAGCCTGGTTTATCTTCCTTCAGTGCAGACAACTTAGAGATGCCAGCCTCTAGGTGGGTCCTGAGGATCCCCTGGAATTACAACTCCTGTCCAAACTACAGAGATCAGTTCCCTTGGAGAAAATGGATGCTTTGGAGGGTGGACTCTGTGGCGTTGTACCCCATTGAGGTCCCTGTCCTCGCCAGGCTCCATCTCCGAATCTCCAGGAGTTTCCCAACCTGGATCTGGCTACCCTACCTCTCCCCATCTTCCTCTGGTGGGCAGGGGGGACCTGGCAACCCTTAAACATGAGGAACATTTATTCCAGCATGAGCTTTTGTGACTTAGAGCACACTTCTTCAGATGCAGTGGGTTGTTGTTGTTCAGTCGCACAGTCGAGTCCGACTCTTCGCGACCCCATGGTCCAGATCACGCCAGGGCTTCTGGTCTTCCGCCGTCCTCTGAAGTTTGCTCAACTTCATGTTCGTTGCCTCTATGACACTGTCATAGTTGTGTCATAGTGGGTAGCTCCAGCCATAAACTAGGGGTTGGCAACAGTACATGCAGACAGTATTATGGACTTCTTTAGAGGGTATTAGGGAATGAAGGTGGTAACTCCAGTACTGTTCACATATGTGCTATGAACAGGAGCTGTGTGCTGTTTGGGATCAGGGTATGTGAAAGGAAGCATGCTCCCATGTGTACCTGCCTTCTGTTTTGAAACTGTGTTTAGAGCTCCTTCCTAGAATGTCCCCATTTTCAGATCTTATGCAGGTGGCATCTGGAGTTAGGCTCTTGCATCCCACAAGATCAGCTTGCAGAGTGGGACTTTCCCACTTCTCCCTTCTGCAGCGGTGCACTGGATTCAGTAGACCTTCAGGAGCAGCCCTGGAGACAAAATAAGGCCCATCAGTGTGTGTGGGAAACACTACCCCCTACCCTACCCTGGAAGCGTGATTTGCCTTGTTGGATGGCTGCCCACAGTGTATGTGTAGCTTCCCACACTCTAGGGCAAATAACAGCACTGTGGGCCATTTCAGATCAAGAAAATGGCAAAGGGGGAAGGATGAAGCTACTTCTTGTGCTGCAGTCTTCATCTGAATTGGATCCCTGTGGTGCTTCAGAATAGAGTTCCGACAGGAAACTCACCCCTACAGTCTGGGCTGCAAGTCCCATGGCAATCAGGCCTTGTCACTTAACGAGAGGTGGCTGTGGAATGCTGTCCTCAGAGACTCTCCTGATGTCAGCTCCGCTTTATAGGTCTTTAGGGTCCAGGTTAAGACTGTTAGGCCAGTCTTTTAATTCATAATGCATTTTTGCTGCTGTGGCTACTTTGCTGGGGTTTTTTTTCATTCTTAGGGGTTTTATTCTCAGCAATTGATTTTAACGTATCGATATGTGTGTGTGTAGTTTGCCTTGGAAGCTTATTAAGTTGCAAAGTGGTATATCAGTATTTTTTCCCCCCTCCTTGGAGGACCAGGTTTAGAAAAGGCCTGGCTGGAGGGTGTTGGATGTATCCCAGAATTCTTCCTATTCCACAAGCAGCCATATTGTCTTTGGTGAACAGAAGCACTCTGAGAATGAGAACAGCAGGTTTCACTCATGTGATGCTCGCGTGAATGAGCAGTTAAGGAATGATGGTATAATTGCACTTTAAAAAGCAGCATGTACTCCTCTTCTTTCACATGGTGTGTTCCCAGGTATTAAATACCCCCGATGCTGTGCCCCCTGAGTGAATGCCCTGCTGGGCAGGCTTGCAGTTGGCTGTCTCTCCCCTGGGGACAGGGCAAACACCCTTCTCCTGGCTAATGAGCGGAGGAGGCCGTTACCTTGCCTTAGTTCTCATCTCTTTGTGAACCGTGCAGGAACAGCTGAGGTTACCTCTGTAAATGTGACCTTTGTCTTTTATCTGTCTGTCAAGCCTCTTCCCTCTGTCTTCTGCTGATAATGTCCATCTTTCCCTCTTCCTCGTACCCCATCCTTCTGCTGTGTCTATCAGCTTCTCCCTCTTTTTCTGCAGGGTATAGCATTTTTTCCAGTTCTTGGTTATTTTACTGTAGAAAGGCACAGTAATCCTCCTGTGCTTGGGAAGACTTACTAATGAAATTAGAAACCCCCTAATTAATGTCATATAAACAGCACTTCTTGTAGGCTGAGGCAGGATGCCTTCAAGTTAGTAACCGGCACTGTTAAAGAGACCTGCAGCAGCAGACAAGAGTTGTGCCTTTCCCCCCCCTTCTTCTTGAAGCACCCTTTTCCTGAAAACTCCTACATACTGTGTTGATTTCTCTTCCTTTTGTATCACTCCCTTCAGGGAGTAGCTGGAGATTCAAGGAGCTGCTCTCCTTCCCTGCTGTAAGCTTTGCTGTCTAACATCTCCCCAGGTCTTCTGAAAAATCTTGTATTTACAATATCTCTATGCGGCTGCATTGGAAGAAAAATTAATGGGCTCCCTGGAATCATATGGGATGTTTTTAACTGTATTAGGGTGTTTATTGTAATGATTATGATCTTTAGTGTATTTATTGGATTTTCTTAATGTTTTAAAATGCTGTTTTTTTAAAAAAAAATTGATGTCACCCACTCTGATCTGGTTCCAGGAGAGCATGTTATAAATCCAATAAAATAATAGTAATTTTATAAAAAATAATTTAAAAATTCCTATTTTTCAAACTGAAAACCTAAAGTCGGTGGCTGGAATAGATTATACAGATTTAGTGAGGTACATTTAGTTTACATAATTACATGATATTTGGTGGAGTGAGGGCTCCCCCCTCATGGAATTCAGGGGTTCTTTCCCCTTAGAGACTGGAGTTGCAGCATATGCAAAAGTAATGAAGGAAATGAGTATGATCTGGAAAAGCGGAGAAATGTTGATGGGGAGAGCTACAGGTAGTGGCTGATGAATGTGCTAACTAAAGAAGTTGTGCTACATGATCACCGGATACCTTTTCCATTTTTCCATTTCTAGCAAAACAAGCCTGCCACATTTTTCCCCTCTGCAATCAGAGGTTAAAAAAAATGCAGCTGAGCTAGTTGGATTCTGCTCCAGTTGCTTGGTACTGCAGCCATGGCCCCACAGATTCCCAGCATACATTCTTCTTGTTTGTATATAAGTTAGGAAGCCCTGCCATTTACTAGCAGAGGAAGGTCTAGGAATCATGGTGAAAGGATTAAGAACGGGGAGAGTGCCTAGACCAGGGGTGTCAAACATGTGGCCCTCGGGCATGATCAGGCACTTGGAAGGCTTAAATCCAGCCCTCAAGGCCCTGGCTGTTTCCTGCTTCCTTTTCCAGTTCTGCTGCTGCTGCCATGTTGCAGCTTGCTTTACCAGACTCTCTCAGTTGCACAGGAGAGATAGATAGGCAAGCCTTTCCTGTGCGATTAAGAGAGTCTGGTAAAGAACTGGCTGAAGCTCCTCCCCCTACTCCTCCCAGGGAGAGGGAGAGAACTGGCCAGGCTACCTCAATCCTACAGGAGACAAAGGGAAGCCTTTCTTTCCTTCCACTGGTTGAGGCTCCTCCCTGAAGAGAGGGAGGGAGGGAACGAGGGAGAGCTTGGTTTTCTGGGCTGCCTCAATCGCATGGAAGAAATACTAGGCACCTTTAAAACCAACAAAGTTTTGTTCAAGATATGAGCTTTTGTGTGCCTTGCTACAGGGTGTGTGCATTTTGTTGGGCTCCTTATGCTCTCTCTGTGTGTGTTTTGTAGGGCTCCTTATGCCAAGTCTCCTGGGTGCAACTGGGTCTCTCCCCCTTTTCACTGTGTTCATGCCCTCATGATCTGGTCTTTCTCAGTAAGAAAGCAATATGAACTATTTTAGAGGAGGAATAAGAACAAGCCAGTGAGGTGGATTAGGCTGATACTGTGTGTCAGACCAAGTTCAGCTAGCACATTTCCTTTGTAAGACGTTGTAGCTACTTCTCTAGGAAATAAGTTTTGTAGACAAACACATAGCCCTCAGTCTGTGTCAGGATGCCTTCTCATGTTCTTGACCAGCACATGAAGTAACGTATGTAAAAAAGCTCACAATGCCCAGCCATTTCATGTTTATCCCCTGTGTCCTAGGCTCAGAATACTGAGCATGAGATTTCTGCAGTGAATGTCAATAAATCAAAAGTAGGTTTGCAGTTTACAGATACACACCTGAGCAGCATAAAGATTGCTATAGCACAGACATTTTGATGCAATAATTCAGAGCAAGAGGTTTCAGTTATCAGAGACTGTTAAATATTGCAAGAGTGCTAGTGTTTTAAGCATGTTTTATTTAAAGTTTAAAAAATCTTTAATTGTGTCCTTTATAAAGTTCATATCTCCACTACCTGGAATTACATTTTATGACACAGATGGCCCCATCCAACAAGATCTCATTTATATCAGATCTTGCCCCCATAACAAATGAGTTCAACAACCCTGGCCTAGACAGTCAAGTCCTGCCCATTGTAGACATGTAGCTCACCAAGTCAGAGTTACCAGCTCTAGTAATCTAGTCCCTACATTTTCAAACTGTGGATCAGTTCCAAGATGGCAGAAGATCTGAAGACAGCTTGATCTTTTCCCCCTCTGCCATGTTCGGGATTGTGACCAGAGGTGCCTACAAGAAACAAGAAGGACTTTCTTTGAGACTCAGGAATATCAGAGGCTTTCCTGCAGTCTTTTCAAAACCTACTTCACTGTGATCTTTTTTTGAAAGATCACAGCAAAGCTTGGGTGGACAGGAGAGTCTGGATCTTTCCCAGCTATGCCCACATTGGTGCCATTTTCCTTGCTGCCTGGCTGCTATTCCCCTCCTCCCAGGGGTCCTTTAAAAAAATATCAGTAATTGATGTACAGCTATAGTGATATGTAAATTACCAATTTAAAAAATTAACCTCAAAGCCACCCCCTCCCCAGTAGTGCTGGGACAGGAGAAATACAGGGAAACCTGCCAGGTGGAAACCCGTTGCTTGCTGCAATAAGAAGGAAACCACAGAGAATCGTTGCCATGTGGAAGTTACTATTGTTCTCATCAGTTTCCACCAGGAATGGGAGACTGCCCCCTTTGGGTCAAGGGGCATAGAGCAGAGCATGACTCTCAGACCCCTTTTAACCTTGCTGAAGCTGACAGAGATTAACGATGGGTGAAAGGGTTGTTGTTGTGGTCTGCTGTTTTCTGTGGAAGGGTGTGTGTCTGTGTGGACACGTGCATGCCCAAGGGACCAGTGTTCTTAGTGGGGAGGCACCGAAGGACATTTTGTTCAGCACGCTTCAAAGCCTGGAGCCAGCCTTGAAGCTGCACACACATGACTGTGTGTGAGAATCTCTGCCTGCTTTATCTGTAGAACAGATGGTTCATGTTGGGCTGGGCAGCAGCCGAGTAGGCTGCGAAGGGAGGATCCAGCTTCCAGAACCTCATGACACTGCCTTTACCGCCATTCCACTTGTTATGCAGAATGAGGTGGTAGAAAAGTGGATGGTATTTTTGAATGCTGTTTCACTTTAAAAACATTCCCTTCGTATTGTAAATTAGCACACTGGGGAGAGAGGTTTAGCACAGCCCACTTTCCTCACTGTGCTGATATACAATGTGTGAGGAGTTTTTTATGTGGAGGAAGATTTTAAAAAAATGGTCTCCCCTACCTGCATGCTGAATTGGTACGGTCCACTCTATCACCTCATTTTTGCTGCATGTGTAGAGCTGGCATTTAGTCCCACAGTTCTCACAAGAAGTAACTAAGGCTGTAATTTGGTGTCCATTTAACTGAAAGTAAATGCCATTTAACTTACTGAGTGTTCCTTCAAAGGAAATGCATTTAGGGCCATACATTTTCTTCTGTTACTGTCTCAAGTGTACTGAATTACATTTGGCTGAGGAATCCGATTGACAGGCGAGTCTAGCCTTGGTCTGCGGGCTTGTTTGTCATCAGTACAAAAGAAAGCTTTGCACACACGCAGTGCAACCAAGAAGAGAAATAACTTCCTTTACCACACACTGATTGTGTGAAGGGAAGTTTAGTTGAACCCTCTTAAGAATGAACTAATCCAGGCAGAGTGTTCTTTGGATGGGATGGAGTGTTGATTCTAAACTATAGCGGCGAGTATGTGAATGAATTGAGGAGCAGGTCCCCTGTCTCAGTCAGTATTTAATGCAGGAGCCAGATCTTCTGAACACATCTGTAGCTACTGCTTTCCAGGACAGAGCATCCCATTCCCTAGGTATGCCCTAGATTCTTTTTTCCTAGATGGATGACCTTGCATTTGGCTGCACTGAAACGGTTTTTGGAACAGGCCCAGCATAACAAGCAATTCAGACTGCTGGAAATGCCCAGTCCTCCTCATTAATTACCACTCTGGCCATTTTGTATCTTGGACATGTTTTATTGGCAAGCATTTTAATATCTTCCACTATATATATATGTGTGTGTATGTGTGTGTATTTTTATATATATATAAAAACCAGATCCCTCTGGGAGCTTAATCTGGGCATGTCTACCTTTAGCATACTTAATAATTGGATTGTGCATTTCATTGCTGTCATATAATGCTGCTGCTTTAATTGGAATGTCCCAAGGTAGTGTGTCAAGTCCCTTAAAGAGGTCTGTTATAATGACTTGGTTACCCTTTTGAACCAAAGCTTGTAAATAATGAACAGAGAAATCTCAGGAGGTGCTGGGCAGGAGAGCTGCAAATAGCTAGGAAGGAACACACAGAGGCTAGCTGGGCTCCTGGTATCTCTAGCTGTACTGGGCTGGCACTGTAGGGTGGGACAGAGATGGTATCTGCGCAGAAAACGCAACTTTTGCAACCCAGGTTGGAACTATGGCAGAGGCTGGAGCAGAAGCTCAATGAAGCGCAACTGCTTTAGTCCCAGTCCTGAGCCTAAAACATTTTATTTTATTTTAGTCTGCACAGTGCTGAATTATCATTACTTACAGATGTTGAGAGTTCACCCTAAAATCTACTGGCAAATGTGCCAATCCAACTGGCACAGGGCCAGCATGAGATCTTTCCTCCATGCTGTATGGAATTGCCCCACTGGCCCCAGTTCCCAGGATGCAACAAGGTGCAGCAGAACTCATGCTTTGAACGTTCAAGGATCAAAGTTCAATCCTTGTCATCTTTATTTAGAGGATGGCAGGTAGTAAAAATCCCAGCCAGAAATCCTGGACATCGATTGCCAGTCTAAGTATTGGGCAAATAGATCACTGGTATAAACCAGATTAATCAGTCCATGAGCCTCCTGCTGCTCCCCCTGCCTCTGAAAGTGATTCAGTAGCCTGAAGTGGTTTGTGGTTCATTGTTATGTCGCCGCTTTGGAGCCAATCTCCTGCCACAATATTCCTGTTGTCAAGTTGATTATTATTATTCCCATTTTAAAAAGGTAAAGGTTCCCTTGCTCGAAAGCCAGTCGAATCCGACTCTAGGGTCGCGGTGCTCATCTCCGTTTCAAAGCCGAAGAGCCAGCGCTGTCCGAAGATGTTTCCGTGGTCATGTGGCCAGCATAACTAAACACCAAGGCACACGGAACGTTGTTACCTTCCCACCGAAGTGGTACCTATTTATCTACTTGCAATTTCTTGCTTTCGAACTGCTAGGTTGGCAGGAGCTGGAATTAGAGATGGGAGCTCACTCCATCATGCGGCACCAGGGTTTCGAATGGCTGAACTACTGACCTTCCACAGCCTGGAGTTCAGCGTCTTAACCACTTGAGCCACCGCAGCTCCAGGATTCCCATTTTACAGAGGGAGAAATGAAGTGCAGGGAAATTTTTCATCCAGAGCTTTTAAGAAAACAAAACAAAAACAGACCTTTGCACCAAGGTACCTCAAATTCTGCAACAAGAAAAATTGGCTTCTGCAACCTCTATAAATCATGCAGATTATCAGACTTTCATTTTTTCCACAATACATTCTACTTCTGCTAAAGGGAAAAAGGCAAAGAGCTTATGTAGGGAACTGAAACCTTGCCCCTTGATCATTGTAATAAGTATTGTTCAGTAGCTTCTCTGGCTTCTGAGGATTCTTCAGGCATTGCCTATCTAGTCTTTACAAACGTAAGGATTAGATGCTTTTAAAAATGAAGCCAACATCTTCTTTGCAGCTTTCCCACTGCTAAGTAAAGGCATGACTGACTAAGGGTGTGAACCCTCAACTCTGGGTCCTCTTAGCTTTTTTATGGCTCTCTCTTGGTTTCTTCAGGACCAACCCACTGTGGAGTACCATGGGGCTAGAAATACTGTGCCTTTTTGATGCTTGATCCCAGCTATTCCAGCTTGAACTTTACTCCATAGGTGTGCCACAAGACAAACAATTGCTGAAATTGGCAGAGCTCTGAGGAATAAAGTATGCCCAAAGGACAGATGCCCCCAAGGTGTCAGTTTTGGAGCAGAGGATGTTTACAAACTATTGGATTACCCCCCTCCAGCAGGCTGAGAGTGTGAAATCCCTGATTGTAGCCTGGCCTCTGGGCTGTCAACACGATAATGCTCTTTGCCAAGAAGGGATTTACAGTGCAATCCTAAACAGAGCAACACCCTTCTAAACCCACCAGCTTCCCTAGACTTAAAAGTGTGTCACTCTGTTCAGGACTGCGGTTCATTTCACCAGCAAACAGTCAAGGCCCTTGTGCCAACCATGCTTTGTTTAAAGGAGGCTCTGGTAAATGGACAGAGCCTCTGCTGGGCTGCCCCCCCCCCCTCCAGCAGTCTGGGCCTGTGATTCTTGAGGTGCTGTGCACAGCGTGTCCCCATGGGACTTGTGCAAGAAAATCAGATCATAGCAGATTACGCTGCCTGAGAGATGACTTGCAGTGATGGCTGGGACAGCAGCCTCCAGCCATCACGTACTGCACTCTCTGAATCCCTCTCCCATAGCTGCCTGTGGAATTCCCTGCTGGGAGGGCTACAGCATGCCTTGGTGTTATGCGCATTTCTAGGAGCCAGAAGCCTCTGGTACCAGCCCCACAAGGGCCTGCACACACGTTATTATGAGCAAAAACCCCAAGCAAGAGGCAGCAGCAGCAGGGATGCAGGGAGACAGGAACCTGGATGGGAAAATGGGATGCAGCAGTGCTGGCAGAAAATTCTAGTCTCTTGGTCTTTTCCTTAAGGGAATAGGCAAGTTAAATTAACCCCAGCTATAGTGCTCTCCTGGTATTGTCCACGAGGGGGTGACGTAACATGCAGGACTAAAATGTTTATTGTAAGAGGGCTTTGGTCTACATAAGTCCTAAGGCTCTGGAGGTACCCAACAAAAGCAGTGGGGTTTGGGGGAAAATACAGCCCATAAAGATGAAAATAAAATGTATATGCAGGACTTGTTTTCAAAGTCTGAAAAGGGTGAAACCTATTTTCAGGGCTCAACCCCAGTGCCTGTGAAGCAGTAATAAGGAAGAGTGTGTCTGGAACATGTACAGAGTTCACTGCAGAATAAACTATGTGCTTGGATTAGAGCTTTCAATATAAGAAGAAGAAGAGATTGGATTTACACCCCGCCCTTCACTCAGAGTCTCAGAGCGTCTTACAAACTCCTTTCCCTCCCCCTCCCCACAACAGACACCCTGTGAGGTAGGTGGGGCTGAGAGAGCTCTTTCGAGAACTGCTGACAGAACTATGGTTTGCCCAAGGTCATCCAGCAGCTGCAACTGGAGGAGTGGGGAATCAAACCTGGTTCTCCCAGATTAGAGTCCACGCACTTAACCACTACACCAAACTGGCTCTCAATATTAGAGGGTTGGTTTGTAGAAAGGATGGAGTTATATAGTTTTATAACTGAACCCCTAGCTACTGCTTTTTGGAATTGATATCTCATACTTTTTGCATGCTCAGTCAGGCAAGCAAGTTATGGCCCTCTGTGTGACAGTTACTACAGATTCAGGTAGATGTTGACATGGTACTTATATTCAGCAGCTCCCTTTTGTGGAGGAGGGCTCCTACACATGCTATGATGCATGTGTAGTCGTCTGGACCATCCTCACTGTTGCCATGGGTTGTCCCACACAGCACCAGCCTACAGCTAATGGCACAATCTGTTGCATCAAATTTAAATGGAAGTGTCCTCTCAGAGTCACCCACATATAAGGCTGCAGAATGGGATGTGTGCACGCATCTAATCCAAGTAAGAGAAGGCAGAGAGAGAGCTTTTAAGCTCTTTGCGAACTCAGCCATTCAGCTCGTAAGTAAATCACATTTTATAGTTTTCCCCCTAATCTCATGGGATGGAAAATGAGTAATGGAAACTGATTTTAATGCAATCCCATGACTTGAAAACCTGGATTTCTGGCAGAATCTTGTAGTGGCTGGTCCTTAAACTGGTATTCATGCTCTAACAGCTAGGAACCCCTAACTTTGTGTAACTTAATGTATGCAATATTTATTTAGTTTCTATAGGTAACGTCTAGTCTGCCTCTCCAAAATCAGCTCAGGGCAGCTCCTTTTTTAATAAGCCATGTTTTGTTTTATCCTTTTTCACTCCTGGAGAACAGAGAGCCAGCTGGCAACACAGAAGAGGTAAAGTATAGTTGCTTCATGCAACAAACCAGTGGAACTCACCACCACAGAAACTCCCTGGAAGATCAACACCACTCAAAAAGACTGTCTGTTAAATACAATAAAAGTTACATAGGTGGTATCAAGGAATTGGACCTCTGGCTAAATTCCTTGTTCCTTAATTAAACATCACTTAGGCTTAATATTAAGATCTAGTCCGGCACTGTGGGTTGAAGGGAAACATCCAGTTGCTGACATGGGAAGGTTGGCAAGTCGACTTTGTGCCTTTGAATCACGGAGCCACACCATTTGTTTCCTGAACTACACCACACCTCCTTCTTTTGATGCTTTGATTTACACTACAGAAGGGAAGCATAAACTGTTTCTCTTCTGAGCCATTTGTTGTCACAGGTACATGTCAAGATAACTTTGGTAGTCTTGAGTTTTGGATTGGCTAAAGGGCTCCAGTCTGTTCAAATCTTAGACTTTAAGAAGTTTAGCTTTTCTGTTCTTTCTGGTTAGTTGCAGTTGGAGCAGCCAGCTTCAGCTATCCTGAGGTGATGGGCTGACCTCGCCATGGGACAGGCGCTTGCCTGGCACACACAAACCAATCCTCTTGGGACAAAGAGACCTATAATAACACTGTTTGACTTCAACCAAGAAGGGCAACGCTTGGTACAGTGTAGTTGGAATGTACTATGTAGGTTTCTTGTTTTGTCGCTCATTGTTTTGTTCCTTTTGAAATACTCTTGCACTCTTTAATAAAATTACTTTGATTATATTGGTTGTTCTGTATTTCAGATACTTCAATCAAATTAGTCTTAAAGCATCCTTAAACTTCAAGCATCCACCTGTTGGTTAATCTTCAGTGGAAACTCATTCTGCAAGTGACCAACCTTGCCGGGTTTTGACTTTCTTGTTTATTCCCAGGAAGATTGGTCATTCTGCAAGTGACCAACCTTGCCGGGCTGACTTTCTTGTTTATTCCCAGGAAGATTGGAAATATGCCCTTTGGCATCTAATCAAATCATTGGGATAGTTAAAAGGGCTGGTGGCAAACTACCCTAGTGGTGTGTGTTGATTCACCCTCCAGGTTTGTTTCGTAATTTTGAGTTCTGCTCCCTCATACCAAGGATCCCCTGGATTGGAGATTCTTGACAGGCAGTAATAGGGGGAAGGCAGGCAGTTGGCAAGTGGCTATTCCTCCAAGGGCACCCAAGACATTAATCTGTCCCCATGGTGAGGAGGCACTGGGCAGCTGGAGACATTGAGGCAAGGCCTCTGAACTTGGAAGGGAAGTGGGGAGTCCTGATCCTCCCATTGGGAAATCCCAACAGTGATCAGGTGGCGGTGGCGGTGGGCTACATGAGAGTGGAAGAAAAGCCCATCCAGGGAAATGGGAACCCCCCAGGAAGGCAGGGCAGAACAGGGCTGCAGGCCAGAGCAGGCACGTTCCACCACAGCATTCATTTAAAGTTTTTCTATCCTGTAGTTTTCTATTACGATTGTAAAACAATAACATATAAATAGATTAGCAAGATGAACCGCATCAGCAGGCATACTGTACAAGAGTCATCGTAAAAGCCACAGAATAAAATGACAGTAAAACCAATAAAAATGCAACCAGCATTAAAACATGTCATCAGCTAGGTAACAGTACATCTGAAGGTAGTAAAACTTCCTAATGAAACCATCACATCAGCCTTGTAGTATGATTGACAACCAAAGTGCTACATTGCACTGTATTTGTCCGAGTACCAAATCCCACGTCAGTGTCCTATTCTGATGTGCTAGAGCTGTTCTGCTTCTGTTCACTGTTTTTTAAAAAGCAAAAGTGAAAGTAATTCCTTTATTTTGTTTGTTGCAAAAAAAAGTTTGTGGAAAAAAGGCTCAGAAGATGGTAGAACATAATGCACTGTATTTTTTGTTTTATTTGCCTTTTTAAAAAGAAAAGAAAGTGTCCCCATGCTTCAGGGGTGAAAGGCTTAGCCTTTAAGAGGACAAGGGAAGAAAGAATGGTGTCACTCATCCCTGGTGATGGCACAGGCAGTGTCCTGTAGGGGCACATACTATGTTCACAGTCTTATTCTACACACCATCCATAAATCCTGTGGATGCTTTAGCTGGGAGTTGACAAACCACTGCAGATGAGCACTGGGAAAATGCAATATAGTGGTGGTGGAATCACTGCCTGGAGGAAAGGAATCTGGACACTCTGTGACGGGTGGGTAACATTTGTATGTTCGGAAGTGCCCCCCCCCCAATTTAGAAAAGCTCAACTTTGTGAAGTGGTAGGAATATTTAAGCCACATTTATCCAGTAGGGGGCCTTTTACATCAAGGCAGGTGAATTGACAGCCAGGAATGTTGGTACTTTGGGAAATGACAAAGGGTTCCATCAGGAGGCTCAGCAGCTCCACCTGGCATTGTCTGACATCATGTCAACATCCTGAGGGTGCATCCTTCTGGCTTCTTCTGCTGCAGCCTGCCTAGAATGTTTTTCTGCTACTAGCATTTTCCATGGCGAGTGGGCATATAGTTGCTGCTAGCCATGTTCATTGGATTGATCAAGCTTGTTCGATGTAGGTGTCTAGGTGTCCCTGACTGCTTCTCAAGGTCAGCCGTACTGTCAAATATCTGTGCATGTGGCGCAACCTGTTCAGTTTGAAGCTGTGCTGCACTGTGTTCTGGGATGCTATTTCAGGGATTAGCAATCCATAAAAGAGACTGAGCTTGTGACATGTGGACTGGAAGTTGGGAGTGTCATGTGGCATCTCTCAGCATGTGCTGCAGGATTGATCCTCTTTTTTAAAAAAACAAAACAAAACTGCATAATAACCAGCAGTAATTCAGCCAGTACATGTGGTTGGACTTGGCCATTTAGTCTGCAGCATGAATGCCACAAATAGGTGTTTAAAATCACATTGGATTACCTAAGCATGCTTGACAGGGTGCTGTGAATTTACTGTGGCTCTCTGCTGAGTGGCAAAGGGTGGGGCTCGAGAGGATTTCAAGCCTTGTTTACAACTCTGTGTTACTTTTGCTCACAACAGGCCTTTTCGGGCTGCTGGATTCTTGCTGGACCTTGTAAATTAATTCATTACAATTAGATCCCATTTATCCCTCATGGAGCCCCCCCATGACGGTGCACAGCAAGTTCCTAGGAGGCATCCCAGCCAGGGGTCATTTCGTAGAAAAAGAGGTGCAGGAGCTCATTAGTATAACTTATTTGCATATGCCACACACCCTGACATCACCGGAAGCGTGTCAGAAGTCAACACCCATCGCTCAGGCGCCACTGGACTGTTTTGGATTGATAGATCTTGGGGGGGGGGGAACGTGCAGATCTGCCCTCACAGAGGAGGGAGAGCTTGTACCTGAATAAAACTTGGTCTTAAAGGTGCTACTGGACTGTTTTGGACTGGGGGGCCGAGCGGGGGGCTCTGCAATTTACCTGGCTGCTTCTTGCTCTGACAGAGGGCTGCTGGGAGCAGGGGGTGGGGCTTGTTGCATGTGCCTGCCCCCTAGGCTCTTTACTGCCAGAGCTCCACTCCTGTGCGCTCCTGCAGGCAATGACCCCTGATCCCAGCCAAGTACTAACTAGAGCCAGACCAAGCTAGCTTCAGTGGTGTCAAGTGCAATCAGACCATGCCCTGGATCCAACATAAGAAATAGCATTTGTGGTGGTTACAGTAATTAACTAATTATCATATGGCAGTGTGTGTAGTATAGCCAGGAGATCCTAAGATTGTCTGGCAGCCAGACGTTCTAGCTTATTTAGTATTACGCACCACTAGGTGGTGAGCTAGGCTTGTTTTTAAGGCAAGAGAGATTTCATAGGTGGTTTGCCATTGCCTGCCTCTGCACCATGACCCTGGTATTCCTTGGAAGTCACCCATCCAAATACTAGCCAAGGCCGACCTTGCTTAGCTTCCGAGATCTGACGGGCTAGCTTGGGCTGTCCAGGTCAGGGAGTGGTTACAGTGTTAGACTAGGATCTGGGAGACCCGGACTTGAATGTCCACTCTGCCATGGAAGACTGCTGAGTGACTTTGGGGCAGTCACACACCCTCAGCCTTACCTCCCTCAGATGGTTGTTGTGAGGATAAAATGGAGGAGAGGAAAACAGCAGAAGCTGCTTTGGGTCTCCAGTGGGGAACAGTCTGTGGCCCAAACAGCTTGCAAGCTATGTTGAGACCAAAGCTTTGTTCAGTTATGGGATTGCTTTGAGCAAGTGTCTTTCCCTTTGGCCTAGTGAAACAAACACAACAGTCATTTTCTCTCCAGAGAGTGCTGTGAGATCTGTAGTCCCTGTGCAGAGGTATTGGTGTTGGGCTAAGGCAGTACCAGAACTCTCCATCAGTGAGCTATTAGCCACAAGGTATAGATAAGGACTCTGGGGCAAGTGATGCTCTGTCATCTTGGTGCTTGGGGGGATCACCAGTGGGAGGGCTTCTAATGTCCTGGCCCCACTGGTGGACCTCCTGATGGCACTGGTATTTCTGGCCACTGTGTGATACAGAGTGTTGGACTGGATGGGCCTTTGGCCTGATCCAACATTGGCATCTCTTATGTTCTTATGTTCTACGTTCTTAACTCTCAGCACCTTCATTCATTTAAAATTCCCAGCCTTCTTTGGGACATCTGCCTCTACCTGTGTATCTACAGAGATGCTATCTTCCCCATAAGGATTCAAGGTGAGGATGCTGCTTGTTTGGAAGCCAGGGTTCTTGGTAAACCATATAGATGCCCATGACAGTGCCATGCATTTTTAAAAAAACAAAAACTTTATCCATGATTCTGCAATTGCTATTTTGTGACAGATCAGTAGCACTTTGGGCAATATCTGTGTCTGGAATGGTGTTTGCAATGGCCTGTAGTCCATTTCCAGGAGGTACATCTGGATTTAAAAAAAGAAAAAAGAATATTGTTTTCTGTAAAGACTAATATGGCCACACTTCAGTAATTACAATGGAGTGTGTTAATATGGCAAAAACAAAACTACAGCTGTATGCAAAACACAAAAAGAAATAATTCTATTTAATTTTCTAAGCTGTAGGGTTCTAACAATACAGAAAAAGGTGCCCCTGCTGTGAAAGCAGGAGGGAGCAGAAGGGAGGTGTGCCGGGTAGGCGTCTGCATGCCCTGACTTTACTTTTGCCATGTCAGCACAGATTAGTTTTGCATTGGGGTAGGATTCTGGCTGAATGGCAGAGTAGCTGCTTTGCAGTGCAGAAGGTTCCTGGTTCGATCCTTGGCATCTTCAGTGAAAAGGATCAGGGGGTAGGTGATCTGAAAGACCTTTACCTGAGACCCTGGAGAGCTGCTGCCAGTCAGAGCAGATAATGTTGACTTTGACAGACCAATGGTCTGACTCTGCATAAAGCAGCTTTATGTGCAGTAGTCTGAGAGAGTGACTGGCCCAAGGTCACTCAAGCTGGGATTCGAACCTGGGTCTCGCAGATCCCGGTCCAGCACATGTACCATTACACCAAAGTGAGGCCAGACAGAGGGACATCCCTCCAGGAGTAAGTGTGGGTTCTTCTGCTTGGGGCAGACTCAGCTGCTCCTGCCTTGGCTCCCTGGGCAGTTTTCTTCCAATCCTTTTCTCCCCCAGTGCTCCCTCAGTTAATAGCTTATGTGGGGCCATTTTTTAAGAAGTCACTCAAGTGGAGTATCTTTAAAAGCACTGCTGTGTGTGATGGAAGGACGTGGCACAGGTGATCCTACCTACCTTTGTCGGCAAAGACAGATTTTGTTGGTCCAACTCTGAAGGATGCTGAGAATCTGGTTGGCAGCGCAGCTGAGGAATTCAAGACACACAGAGGCTCTTAGGTGCCCTCTCCCTCCCTGAAAGGCTCCTCAGATTACCAATGAGCGGAGGGAAATTAAAAGGGTTAGAAGACAGAGCATCGTTGAAGGACGACTTCAATCGAATCAGCCAAAGCATGCCATAGATCTCATTTGAAATCGTAAGAGGTGGTGACAGTGGTGAAGAAACCTTCCCCCCCCCATAGCAGTTTATTTGCACAATCTGGCTCAATTATTCAAAATTGTGCATAGCCTAGCTATGCTTAGGCAAGATTTGGTTGACTTGGAATCCACTAGTAGCTGTGACATTTTGCTAGTTTATTTGTAGATAAAAAAATTTCTTACCTGGTCCAACATGGGCTGTGGTTGTAGTACAAATCAGGCAGCAGAGATGCTAGAAGAACCATCTGATCATGTTTGTGTTTGGATAGCTTGATATGAGTCTCCTTAGTGGATGTTGACAGAATTGTGGGAGTACTGAAGGCCACTTCCTGCAAATTAGATCTGTTCCCATCTTGGCTGGCTCAGTTTACTGTCAGAAGGCTACTTCCCAAAATCTTTAAAAGAAGCCATTCATAGAACATTGCTGATAAAGACCTCTATGCCAGTGAATGTTCAAGTGAGCTATAGGCCAAACCTACCCTTTCTGGGTAAGGTGATAGACTGGGTTGTAGCAGAACAGCTCTTCGTTTTTCTGTGTGACACATTTGCCCTTGATCCTTTTCAGCAGGCTTCAGTCCTGGTTTTGGAATGGAGATGGCACTGGTGGTTCTGATAGACAATCTGCATAGAGACAATACTTTGCTGCTAGTTTTGCTAAACCTGTCAGCTGTGTTTGTACTGTAGATCATGCGACCCTTCAGCATTACCTGGAATGAGGGCAGCCCTGAAACAGTTTTGATCTTTCTTCTGCAATAGAATGCAGAGAATGGTGCAGGGAGATTTAGAATCAGTCCGCTAGGAGTTGGATGAGAGCATTGCGCTCATTGGACCAAGATCTACTGGTGATCCCCAACCCTAAAGATGTTTACTTCGCCTCAGCCATCTGGGCTCTGGCTCCAGCCTGGTGGAACACTCTCCCTATTGACATCCAGGCCCTGAGGCACTTAATGCAATTGCGCAGGGCCCGCAAGACAGAGATACTCTGCCAGGCCCACAGTTGAGGCAGCAGAGATCCATCTATATTAACTTCCCCCTGTACTGCTGTGCATGTTGTCAACTTTTATTGTCCCTTCTTCACCTGTTTTTCCAGTGTCAACTACAATCCACCTGCAACACTTGGGGAATTTAGGTGGGAGCTGATTGGGATAGAGTGACTGAATGGGTGCCATGGACTGCTATTGTCTGTTATTGATGGATTTTATTTTATATTGAGTTTTAATAATTGTGATGTCTTAAACATTGTATTATGTATTTATTGCTTTGTTGTAACCTGTCCTCAGCCTGCTTGAGGGGGAGGGCGGGCTAGAAGCTGAAATAATACCAAGGCATTGGTTGGTTCCATTAAAGAGACTGGGGGTATTCCTGGACCTAGACTTGTAGATGGAGAAGCAAGTCAGTGTTGTTGTTTGCGATGCTTTCCTTCACTTACATCTAGTTTGATAACTGCATCCCATTCTGGATTAAGAACAATCTAGCTATGTTTTTTTAAAAATAATTTTTTTTATTTTGTCAAACTCTGGTGCAACACAAAACAACATTACCATACACCAACACAGAACTGCGTGCAATCTAGCTATGTTGATCCATGCTACTGTAACCTTGAGGCTAGATGACTGTGGAATTTTCAGCACACACAATTTATTCCTGCTTTTCTTAGCAGTCAACCACTAACATTGGAATTGTGTTGAACACAGTTAGTACAGAATGTTGCTCCCCACTGTCCTATGGAGTTAGTAGTTCAGCTGTATTCCTGAGACATTAAGACTGGATTATTTTAAAGGACCTATGTTGTGCTGATTGTTTGAATCCATTGTTCCGGGTTTTAATTTTTTAGGTTTTATCTGATCATCTGGAATCTGCTTTGAATGTTTGTCAGAAAAATGGTATAAGAAATACTTTAGGAAATAAATAAAATGACTTCATAATTACCATAAGGGCCAGCCAATCAGCACAATACACAACCAGCTTTGCCTGGGAAAAATAAGAACTGGTTCCTCCTGGGTTGGATTCAGTTTGGAAGCTTGCCATGTCGGTCTGAAAAGGGGTGACTGGGGATCATCTGCTAAGGCTATGTGTGCCTATTTTCATACTAAAGATACAGGAATACAATCATCTTTCACATTTGGTTGTACAGTATTCTCTTCTACCTTTGAGTTAAACTTGTAACAGGAACTGGAGAAGAATTTTGTATGGAGAATTTTCTTGGTTCAGTTAATATTTTTGTGATGACTCCTGAGGAGCCATTTGTGTTCCAGCATTTTTCACACATTTGGATCCCCTCAGACACCTTTGATAGGTCTGATGCCTTTGCTCTACCCCTTCCACATCTCCTTTTGCCCTTTGCTGGTTTTATGGCTCAAGGATACAATGGATACATTGAATTAATTAAGGTATTTATACCCTGCTTTTCTCCTCAGTGGGGACCAAAAGCAGCTTACAACAACACATTTTCCTTTCCTCTGTTTTCTCCTCACATCAATCACCCTGTGAAATAGGTTAGGCTGAGAAAGAGTGATTATCCCAAGTTGCCCAGCAAGCATCCATGGCAGAGTGGGGATCTGAACCCAGATCTCTCAGATCCTAGTCCAGTACTAACCACTGCACCATGCTGGAAGGTAACTAGTGTTTATTCCTTCCTCTTGGCCTGAACAGATACTGTTGCAAAGCAAGCATGGCAGGTTTCCCAAAAGGAAGTCACTTCAGCACAGTTTGGCCAAAGAGGCACAGCAAGATGTTCCAAATAACATTTTTAGCCTGAAGTTGCAACTCACAAAGAACAGGCAGTTAGTGCATTTGAGGTCTTCAGTCAAATCCAGGCTTCCGAGCCTTGCCTGTCAGGGAATATTACTATTGCCAATGTGAGCATGTCTAGTATATAAGCCCATTTAATTTTTAATAATCATCTGGCTCACAGAGCCAGCAAGTTGGCCAGAAATACAGCTGCTCCTGAGGCATTGTCGTATTTTCTGAAACAACGGTGTGCCTTTCTGGGAGGGTTGGTATCCTGAATTTCCTCCCACATTCCAAGAGAAAAGCCAGCATCTAAGAGTGAGATTTAGAGTTCCAAGCTAGGACTGGTGAGACCTGGGTTCTGTCTCTGTCTGGGTTCTGTTCTGCCTTTTATCCAGGGTGCTCAGAACAGCATACTAATTCACAGCTCCATTTGTTCGTCACAATAATTCTGTGAGGTAAATTAGGCCAAAAGACTTCAAATCCCTACATTGCTGTGAAGCAACTTACAGGGGCTTTGGCCAGTCACTTGCTAAGCCTAACCTACCTCACAGAGTTATTGTAAGGATTAATGGGGGGCAGTCATCATCTGTCTTTGTCCTGAATTCCTTGGAGGCAGGCAGGGATAAAAAATCTAATAAAATAAATGGTGGTGGAAAGTGCTGTCAAGTCACAGCAGACTTATGGCGACCCTGTAGGGTTTTCAAGGCAAGAGATGTTCATAGGTGGCTTGCCATTGCCTGACCCTGCATCACGACCCAGGTATTCCTTGGAGGTCTCCCAGCCAGATACTAGCTGACCCTGCTTAGTTTCTGTGATTTGATGAGATTAAACAAATTGAATAGGATCAACCAGAGGATGATTTGTCTTGCTTCCCACGTGACTTTTATCCTATAGGAGAGTAATCACCCTTAGGGGCAATGGCTGTAATATCTGGGAAATATGGACGGGGGCTGAGATATTAGCCTGCCTGAACTGCTACTGCTTAGCCTCGTGACAGCAGTATAGCCAGGTTTCTACCGGAAAATGCCCATCTTAGGCTGTTTCTCCTATTCATCACTTTTCTTTCTCTCTCTCTCCCCTCAGGAAACAGAACTCGGGAAGGCGTGCAAAGTGTGGCCTCAGGTACTAGCCCCTAGGTACTTCTCCTGTGCTCCCATGGCTGGCTCTGTCTGGCCATTGAGTGGGTGGTTGTGCTAAAGGGATCACAGGCTACTAGGACAGTGATGTCAGCTGCTTATGCAACTGGGCCTGGGACAAAGCCTTCCAGCTGCTTCTCACACGTCTGCAGAGCCAGCTGGGAAAATCAGCTAAGGCACTGCCCCAGCATTTATGGGAGGTGGGGTTGGGAACCTGAAAGGGTTGATGAAGCATGCAATGTAGTGAGGAGGCAAAAGGAATGAATGGGCTTGTGTAAGTTGATAGGGAATGGGTGCTGTAGGGGGGCCTCTGAGAACACAGGGTGCAGATTTCCTGTGGTGAAGGAAGCTAATTTGCTTTGTCCCATATAGACATGGCTAGATATAGCACAGACTGTATGGTTGGTCTCTCTCCTACATGGTTGATCTATCTGCTATTAACAGCTTTGCTGAGTCACCACAGCCCTGCTGGACTGCTTACCAGGTTTTATGACCTTTCACAGACTATAACAGGCCACAGTGCCTAGTAGAGCAGGTCCAGAAAAAGAAACCAGTTGCCAAACCAAAAAACAAACAAAATGAATGTAACTTCACTTTCTTCTGGTTCTTGTAGTTGCTGAGAAGACAAAAGAGCAGGCATCCCAGCTGGGTGGAGCTGTCTTCTCAGGAGCTGGCAATATTGCAGCTGCCACAGGCCTGGTCAAGAAGGAAGATTTCCCCACTGACCTGAAGGTGAGCATCCCAAGCCCTTCAGGCGACCGTCAGAACTGTTACAGAACGGTCCTTCACCAGTGGTAATACAATTCTCCTGTGGGAAGGGCAGCTGATCCCTAGGAAGGATCTCTCTTGGGGGTTATTAATAGTTGCAAGTGGCACTGGGGTTTGGCACAAGTTGTAGCCTGTTTGCCTTCACTGCACAAAACAGAAACTCAGCTGCTGTATTGGGTTTTGCTGTGTTCTGCTTCTCAAGTCGGGCAGACACATGAGTGCATTAGGTGATCAGCAGAAGATGGGATGGCAATAGGCTTGTGTGATAGTGACAGAACATCCAGGACACCAGTGATCTTGACGTCCCTTAGAAGACATAAACATTGCGCAGGAACAGGCATGTACATGCACAAGGGGGGGGGGAATGTTCATCTGTGATGGTGCTGTGTGCCGCTGCATGTGCATTAACATGGGCACAGTCTTGGGTGGGTGTGTTTAGCTCCCTGCCAGTTGTGCACATTCAGGGGTATATGTGTGGTCATATATGGCAGCCTCACACTGTATTGTGTATGCATATGGTTTGGGTTTGGTGTGTGTGTATGAATCTGCACATTTATGCTGACATGTTCAGATGCATGCCTACGTGCACATCTGAGAGTGTGTTTCTCACAGTGGGTGAGTGGGCAGCATGCACTGAAATGGTCTGGCAGCTGCAGGGCTGGTCGATCTGAGAAAGGGCTCTTGAATCTTGCAGCCGAGCTGCCACAACGAGCAGAGCCGTTTGCTTCCAGCTTAGCTTAAAATAGCAACAGCTGAAGAGGAAATGAGGCCAGCGCAGCCAGACAGGAGCAGGCGCTCTGCTCTCTCTGCGTGTGTGTGGGGGGAGGGATTTGTGCAGCATCCCCCTCCTTCCCTGCCTTTGGACAGCTCCTGTTCTGTGATGGGGAGGTGATTGCCTGAACTGGCCAGTTACAGCTCACGTCTGCTGCAAGCTGAAGATGAGCCCAGCTCCCCACTGCCTCTGACAACTGAGCCAATGATTATGGATCCACCACCTGTAGTCTCTAGAAGCCTTCTCTAGGGAACGGGAGACCGAAATAATTGAGTATACTTCATGGGGCCAACTGCCTCCAAATTAGCTGGCAATTGTAAGACTTCAGGATGGTATATATAGAGTTGTCCCACAAATCTTAACAGGGGCAGCCCAGGTCACCAGGACAGGACAAGCTGCCATTTACCTTCATCCCTGACAGTTGAAGTGCACGGAACAGAAAAACCTGAATGATACTTGGTTCCCCCTCCAATGATATCAGGAGTATCAGCTGTCCAACTTCTCCCTGCCATGCAGCCTCTTGGGGCCAGGAACTGGCCACTCTAACTGAAGGCCTATTTTACAGCTTCAGTCAGAGTTTTGAAAGAGCTGATTTTCTGTCAGTTTCTTCCTTGCAGTTAGAACAGAATGAAAGCTGAAACGCACAAAAATTTGAGACAATCCTGTTGGAATGGACCTGCTTTAGTGCAGAACTTCCTAGTAGACATGAGTCCCCAGGTTAGTCCTGGACTGTTGTTTTGGCAAGACCCCAAGAATGGTGCTGGGCAGACCAGGGAGACTTAAGGAACTTGCAGCCTATTCTTGTGCTGTTAGGAAACAAACATCTTCTGGCCTGAAAGTGGGACTTTGCAGAAAGCAAGCCTATCACTTTCTGTCTGTATAGAAAGTTCTGGCAGCTGTCATGAACAAAGGTCCACTGAACCTATGGAGGGTGTCTAGCACAGTCCTGGGAGGGAGAGAATATTGGATCACAACAGGAGGGTGTTGGCCAAGGTTGTGTGGGCATAATATTTATATCCAATAAAATATAAAGTGGACTGAAGAAAAGGAGCAATAAAACTGATAAGGTATTATTAGCCATTAACAGTTCCTGGGTCAAATCCTGGGTTAAATCCTGCAGTGCCAAAGTATTTGGGTGGAAAATGTGCACCAACCATCACTGAACTAGCCAGCAATCACCTTAGAGGAGAGAGATGAAATGCTGGCCCTCCACCTCCTCTTCAAAGTGGCCCTAGTAAAACAAAGGCTGCGGGCACACGGGCAGGAAAATGCGGGGGGGGGAGCGTGGCTGCTTGCCCCGGGGCTAAAAACCGCACAGTTGCGCGAGCATACCTACCGTGGAAGTCCCGTTGAGGTCCTGTGGTAGGGGGGAGGTGCCAATCACTCCACAGTCCTGCGGCGCAGCAAAGAAGCGGGGCGCGGGGCAAACGGGTTGGTTTTTTAAAAAAACCCTCAAATGTGCGCATGCTCCCTTGGGTGCTTGTGCGCATCTGTGGAGACTTTGGGGGGGGGGAACCTCTTTGCGAGGGAACATGGGCGGGTGCCAGAACTACCACCGGAAACACGATCAGATGCCCACCCTTGCCCCGCGGTTTCAGGAAACTAGTACCTCCGAGGTACTAGTTTTTTACCGCACATCTTCCGCGGGAAGCCTCGGGTTCGCCACGGGAGCTTGACGCTTCCCAGATGTGGCGGTGAGATCGCGCCTGGAAAATCCGCCTAGCTTCCGTCCCTCTAGCGTGCCCAATGCTCCGTGTGACCGCAGCCTAAGTAAACTAATCACTAGTTATTAGGGCCGTAGAGCATAATATGCTGGCCACTCTTTGTCCCCCAGCATCAGAAATGTTCTGTTACCAAATAACTGATCATTTAAAATTATTACTGTTTATTAGAATGACTGCAAGACTCCAGTGCAATCTGATTTTATGTTAGATGTATTGGGCAGTCTGGTCCACAACTGAGGCTTGCTGGTATGCTGGAGCGTTCAGTGAACACATACTGGGAAGGCAATGTCAGCCATGAGTAACCTGCCCATCTTTCCTCTGCAGCCGGAGGAGGTTGGTCAGGAAGCTGTGGAGGAGCCACTGATAGAGCCACTGTTGGAACCTGAGGGTGAGAATTATGAAGAGCCACCACAGGTCAGTTGGAAAGAGCTGAAGCAGTCTGGTGGGGAAATGAGGGTAGGAGATTCTGGGAAACAAAGGGCCTTTCATCATAGTTCCCTGAGGGACAGAGGGTTGGATCCAGCAAGCACTGGTTGAAGGACCGTGGGTATTCCCCACTGTCCCCAGGAAGGCTGATTCCCAGTATGGAGTAATACCCATACAGGTCAGTGGGCTGCTGTGAGAACCAAGAAAAATCACCAGCTCCTTCTCTTCTATCAGTGCAGTTCAACTGATGGCAGGAAGGGCCCTTTCAAAGAAGCAGTTATTTGTCCACTACTTAAAAAAAATCCCTACAGAAAAATGACATGGCCAATTATTTCCCAGTCCCTAATCTGTCCTTTCTGTTGAAGGTGATTAATCGAGCAGTCGCAGACCAACTCCAGGTTTTCATGGATAACTCATTTGCTCTGGACCCTTTCAGTCTGGTTTCAGGCTAGGCCAGGGGATCTCCAAATGTTGAGCCCGAGGGCACCTTTAGAATTCTAATGTAGGGTGGAGGGAACGGATACAAACTGGCTGCCACAGGAGGTGGAGCCAATCACACAGAAGCCCAAGTACAGGGGAGAAGAAGCATCATGAAAATAAAACAGAGGGCAGCTGCCACTGAAACAGTGCTATTATAATTTGCATAGCCAGCCAGCCAGCTTTCAGTGGCAGATCAGAAGCCCTGCTGGGCAAAAGTCCCACCTAGCCCCACTCATTTTCTAAAAATACTTGGCAGGTGCTAAGTAAGGTGTCAGCAGGCTCCATGATGCCCATAGGCACCATGTTGGGGACTCCTGGGCTAGGGTTTGGGACAGAGATGGCCCAGGAGCTTTAGTTGATGGTCTCTGGTTGTAGACAGATGCCATGCCTCTTCATTGTTCCTACTGGATTTATCTGCAGCTTTTGATAACCGCGGACTGTGACATTTTGTTGAGATATTTGGAGGCAGAAGTAGGCATAAGGGGATATACTTTATCTTGGTTTAAGTGAGGGGTCCCCAACTTTTTTGAGCCTATGGACACCTTTGGAATTCTGACACAGTGTAGTGGGCACAGCCATAAAATGGCCACCACAGGAGGCTACAAAATGGCTACTGCAACTTACTTTCAGTCACACAATTACAATCCTTGTGCTGTGGTGGCAACTGCTGTCAAAATACTTTAAAATTCTGTTCACCTGAATCTCCAGTGGCCAATCAGAAGCCTTGCTGGGTAAAAGCCCCACCTGGCTCCACGCACTTTCTAAAATACTTGGCAGGCACCATGGTGCCCATAGCACCATGTTGGAGACACCTGATTTAAATTTTTCCTTACAGACTGGACCCAAAGGGTTGCCATTGGAGACCAGTCATCATTAGGATGGGATTTGCCCTGTGGGGTTCCACAGAGTGCAGTCCTGTCTCCCACATTATTAAATCTCTATGTAAAGGCCCTAGAAGAAATTATTTAAAGTTTTGTAATTGGATGCCACTAATATACTGACGATACCCAGCTCTCTATCCAAAATTAATGGGGATGTGCTAGAGGTCTTGAGCCACTGCTGCTGTTATATGGCTAGGAGTGAACAAACTGAAACAGAATCCTGACACGACAGAGGTAATGCTGGTTGGGAAGCCTGACATTGAAAGATATTGTGGTTCCCACCATCTGTGGGGTTCTGCTGATTTGCCTAGGGGTTATACTGGATCCAACATTGCTGCTGGAAAAGTTAATGCAAAAATGCTTCCAACTTAGTTTAGCACAGAAGATGGCTCCCTACTTTTGACTAGGCTGTTCTGGCCACCCAGATGCATGCTATGGTACCATTGATACTATTGTAATGTACTCTAAATGGGTCTGCCCTTGGGGTCAACTGAGAGACTCCCATCTGTTCAAAATGCCGCTGCTCAGTTATTATCAGGAGCAAGACAGTGCATGCATATTACACCCATTCTGCAGTCACTCCATTGGTGGTTCATCGGTTATTCAAGATGCTGGCTATAACTTACGAAGTCTTTCATGGCCTTGGAGCCTCATATCTGTAAGACCATCCCTCTTGCCGTGCCACAATAGCTTTATTCATCTGAGCAGGGCCTTCAATGGGTACTACCCTGCAAATGGGCAAGATCAACAACTGCCCATAAACATGCATTCTCTGTTGTGGCCCCCATTTTGTGGACTGGCCTGCCTGAAAAGGTCAGAAAGGCATCTGTTGTTCTGCAAACTATGTAAAACAGAATTGTGCAGGAGGGCAGCAGTTCGAGACCCGGGTGCCGCATGATGGAGTGAGCTCCTATCTCTAGTTCCAGCTCCTGCCAACCTAGCAGTTCGAAAGCAAGAAATTGCAAGTAGATAAATAGGTACCACTTTGGTGGGAAGGTAACAGCATTCCGTGTGCCTTGGTATTTAGTCATGCCGGCCACATGACCACGGAAACGTCTTCGGACAGCGCTGGCTCTTCGGCTTTAAAACGGAGATGAGCACTGCAACCCTAGAGTCGGATTCGACTGGCTTTCGAGCAAGGGAACCTTTACCTTTACCTTTAAGGACTATATTAAATGATTCAGGGAGATGCTTTAATAAAAGGAACAGGAATGGGGACTATTCTGCTGCATACAGGATTTTTATCTGTATGCATTATTCTGTTTCCCTATATTGTCTTCAACTCATGGAATACCGTGGTCTGCGTTATTTAGCATATCATGTCTAATACTTGCTGATTTGATTCAAGTGTCTGTAATCCTACCAATTGTTGTGCTTATTGGATGTTACATCCTGTCGATAACTCACACTGTATGATCCACCTTGAGGTTCACTGAGAAAGGTGGACCTTAAATAAATAAAACTATGCCTCCTTCTCAGTGCAGCACAGACCACCTGGCTGTAAATCCATGCTGGTCCTCCAACCGCAGAAATCAACTTTCTCAGGGTTGGAAGGGATTGCTGACAGGAGGGGAAAGATCGGTGATAGTCACTGCCTTTTACTGCCTGGTTGCTGGATGCCACCCAGAGCCATTCATGTTTCAAGAGCTGCTGACTAAAGGCAGGCACAAGAAATGGCTAAGCAGACAGTAGTAAGGTGTAAGACCTGGGCAGACTACCCTCTAGGAGGTCTAAGTGAGAATTTGGGGGCACTAGAAACAGTTTGTACACACAAGAGAGCAGACAGTACCTGCATTGTTGTACACATATTAAACCACCTTGAGAATGGCCTGCTGCAGGACCTTTTGGGAGACAACCATGAAAAGGTGGTGGTTGATAAGACTCGTGTGGCCATCCAAACTGGTGAATGGGGGAGGGGGCAGGGTTAGGAAGGACAATGGTTGAATGAACTCAGGTGCTGCATCTCAGATTAGGTTTCCCAGCATTTCCCGTGTATCTTCTGCCTGGCTCCAGCGCTGAGATATCTTGGCCCATGTCCTTCAGCCTTCTCATGCCCGATGTAATTTGTTTCCTTCCAGGAAGAATATCAGGAATACGAGCCGGAAGCATAATGGCCATCCCTGTTCCCGACACTTCCACCAGCAGCACAATAACAATAATGACCCTCCCCTCCCCAACCCTCCTCCGCCTCTCCAAAGGAAAGCTTTGAGGCAGATGGTGATGGAGAGAAACCCCCCACACCCCATCCTGCCATGAGTTCTTCCTCCAGTTCTGCTCCAAGGGACCTCATCGGGATCTGTGTTTTATGTATCGTGGTTGTTAGCGTTAAGAGAAAAACAAAGAATTCTGAAGACAAACCCTGACCGCAGCAGTTTGTGTGTGCGCGTGCGCATTTGTGAGCCCGGCCTTACTGCCCTGTCTCCCTCCCAGCTCAGTAAGGCCAGGCTTCCCGTGTCGGTAAGAAGCATGTTGTATCTTCTCCGTTTTTAAGCAGAGCATTCCATCACCTCGGCTGGGACCCCCGCGCTGGGCCTGCTGTACATTTGCTTGCACGTGAATCATGCCGACTCCGCTCCATTACCATTGGTGGAACTTTTTTTTATATCTCTGAATGGATTGTTTACGCCTTTGTGATCTCCCCCTTTCCTGACCCCCTTGGTCTTGTAAAAGAGACTCCCTAATTTGACGGTGCAGAAGTTGTGTCTGTGTATCCCAAACAAAAGGAATACCTTCCCTTTCCTGCCCCCAGCGCTCTGTGTTGTGACCGTGGCATGGATATATACCTCCCACTGTCGCTGTGTGTGCAATCCTGGGGCAGCTGCCAGTGACACAGCTGCCCTGTGTCCATGAATAAAGCCAACTCTTGTCTGTAGCTGCTTGTCTGCCTCCACGTTGTTCACGAGTCAAGAGGGGAGCAGTTGCCTTGCGCTATGAATAAGGTGGCTTTTATAGGCCTGGCATCCTGCAGCTACTGGAGCTTTTCAGGGGTCTGAGATGGTAGGACTTGTATTTCCTAAAGGAAGCAAGCCATATTGCTTCCAGAAAGGGAAAAAGCAAGCAGATACAACACCATCTTTGGCTAGGGGACAGTCAGAAGCAAGACTCCTACTTAGCATAGAAGCGGGAACCTCAACAGGTGCAGCTTTTTTCACCACTGCATGATAAACTACATCCCTTAAAGACAGAGAAGCCATACAACTAAGGTAGTGAAGAAGGAGGTCTTCTGAAACTCAGTTATTACTACACATTAAAATAGATTAATAAGATGGCTATGCAATACAGACCAGTTCATGCCCTCTGCATGCATCAGTCGGTGCCCTGATGTCAAGAACATAGTACAACTCCCAAGCACTTAGAAATGTACAGTGTTGCACATGTTGTGTATTAATCTGGCCCTGGAATCCAGATTAATATGGGATGTATGTGGGGAAACAACATGTACAAGTCTTAAGGAGAAAGGTATTGAATATACCTCCCTGTGTATTTGGAGCAGAGCACAATGCCCATTCAAAAGCTGTTCTGCAAAAAAGCAATACAAGAAAAAATAAATTCTGCATTCTGGGTCCCTCCAACTGGAGAAGGTTTTGACCAAAATCTGGTTTTGGTCAATACATCCCTTTTAAGTGCCAGGTAAATATAGGGTTGCCATATGTTTTTTGGCTGGGAGCGGGGTCTCCCGGCCGGCGTCTTAGTTTTCCCCTCAAATGGCGTGGCCCCGCCCCAGCGTGTGATGTCACTTCCGGGTGACACGCACGTGGGGGTGGGGTTTCCCCCGGGCCCCGATTCCATGGGAGCAGAAATCAGGACTCGAAAGCGGGGGGAATTCCGCCCCCCGGGGGCATTTGGCAGCCCTAGGTAAATATTATTTTACCTAAACCTTTGGCTAGGGGCAACTGAGCAATATAGCAGCCTGTAACCAGGTTTATGTCTTCCTTCACTGGCTTTGCAGAGTCCCATCTGTTCAAATGTATAGCCCCTTGACCTCACCAACAGTGAAAGGCTAGAGTTGTAGCCCTAAACACAAAAAGAAGTCCCACTAAAATCAAGATGACTTCCAAAGATGCTAAGGATCAAGGAGAAAATAACTTTACCAAATAAGAGATGTCTCCCTGCAGTCAGTACTTGAGAAGCAGCAGACCTTGGAACTATGAAGAGGCAAGTGGTTTACCTCTAGTTAGCATGATCTCTCAGATGAGCAGGTGGGGTAAACCCGCTTTAGTGATTGCTTATCCCTGCTTAACTGCCAAGCCAACTGTTGCTACAAGAAATGTTTGAAATGACAGCACCAATCAGTTTTCACATGACTGTGTACTACTATATACAGCTAGTGATTTGTGCAATCTCTATCCAATACCATGTCCCATTACATACGTGAAAAATTGGTATCAGTCTCACCACAATACCCCTCACCACTAGCAGAAGCCTTTGGAGCAAACATTTTTCAAGCCCTTGAACTTGGCCCATATTTCTAACTTCACATACTCCTGCCAGTTTGGTGTAGTGGTTAAGAGCGGCACACTGTAATCTGGAGAACTGTAATCTGGAGAATCTGGGTTTGATTCCCCACTCCTCTACGTGCAGCCAGCTGGGTGACCTTGGGTCAGTCACAGCTCTCAGAGCTGTTCTCTCAAGAGTAGTTCTCTCAGAGCTCTTTCAGCCCCACCAACCCCACAGGGTGTCTGTTGTGGGGAGAGGAAGGGAAGGAGATTGTAAACTGCTCTAAGACTCTGAATGAAGGCTGGGGCATAAATCCAGCTCTTCTTTATAGCAATCTAAATTTTTGTCAGTGCTTTCACACATTCTGATACACTAATGAGGCCTGGCTTTCTTAACATACAGCATAATCTTACAGGACTATTAGTTCTTGTCTTTACTGCATCAGCTGCCAATTTGTCTGATGTATACATTATCAGGCTGATAAGCCTGAATCAAATTTGGATCTTTTTAGAATAGCAGTGCTATGTTAGACTTTTCACAAATCCTACAGATACAGAAATTTATTAGTATCAATACATCTAATTCTCAACATGGTTCCATCTGTGGATACTTAAATTTGGATACTGGAGCTATAGACCGACAAGATGGATCTTTCTACAAACCTGAGAAAAGCCCCAGGGTTGCAGGGAAATCTGAAATCTAAAATTTATACATATGGAACACCTGTGGTGTTAAGGGAAAGATGCCCTCAGTGGCTGTTGCTAGGCGACCACTACAGTATTCAAGCCTTGGTTTCTGTCAGTAAAAGGCAAGGGAGGGCCTTTCCAGGGCCTATGAGGGAGGACTCATTGCAGCCGCCGCCGCCAAGGAACTCGCTACTGCATGACTCACCCAGGCCCACAAAACCCAGTGTAGTGGTTAGAGTTTCAGACTAGGATCTGGGAGATGCAGGTTCAAATCCCTACTCTGCTGTGGAAGCTCAGTGTGTGACTTTGGGCTGATATAACACTCTCAGCCTAACCTATCTCACAGGGTTATTGTGAGGATAAAATGGAGGAGGAAAAAAAGATGATGTGAGAGGCTTTGTTCCGTGCACCTTAGTGTTTAGTCATGCCGGCCACATGACCACGGAAATGTCTTCGGACAGCGCTGGCTCCTCGGCTTTGAAACGGAGATGAGCACCGCAACCCTAGAGTCGTATTCGACTGGCTTTCGAGCAAGGGAACCTTTACCTTTACCTTAAGATGCTTTGGGTCCCTATTGTGGAGAAAAGCAGGATATAAATGAATAAAAATATATCTGACGATGGGGGAAAATAAAAGGAGGTTGGTGGGTGAAAATGTCAGAAGGAAGCAGAGATAGGTGAGGATATCAGGGGCTGTCAGGAGAAGGGAAAGAAAAAATAGTATGAGAAAGGGATACAGGGGAAGACGAGGTGCCCCCTGTGAGTCCTTGCAAGTTTCCCACCATGCAGCTGGGCCAGGCTCAACCAACACTGCACAATTTGGCCAGAGTTTTCCAAGGGAGAGGCTGCCAGGGAGAGGGAATGAAGGAAAGCTGAAGACAGGCAAAGGTAGGTCGGCTGATCAGCAGGAAGGAGAAGGGGAGATGGTATGGGACTTTCAGATAAGGGAAAGGGAAATGAGATAACCCTCCAGAAGTCTTTGCAGGCCCCCTACTTGTTAATATAGCTAATTCTCAACGTGGCCAAATCGGGATACTGGTATCCAGAGACTGGAGCCATGAATAGACAGGACAGATATTTCTACAAACCTGAAAAGGCCCCAAGTTTGCAGGAAAATCTGAAATAAAAAATAGAAAGCCCCCTCAGGAGCCATTGCTAGGCAACCACAATGGTACTGTCAGCCTTCAAGCCTTGGTTTCCTGTCAGTAGAAGGCAGGGGAGGGCTCTTTTCAGGGCAGTTTTTGCCTTTGAAGGTAGACTCATCAGGGCCAGGCCTGACAGCAAACACTGGGGGATTAGCTTCCACATGACCTCCATGACTCACCCAGACCCAGCTGCTTGCTACTGTTCAACAGCAGCTACTTTACGAGAGCCACAGATTATTGCCACCAGTTTGAAACTTGCCTTCTGGCAAAAAGCACTGTATTTTATTTCCTCATTTCCCATCAGTTGGTGGTTCCTCCAGTTTACTAGTGATTTCCTAACAACGGCTAAAACTGTTAGAAGGGCAGGGAAGGTTCAAACTTATAGCCAAAGAATGAACAGCAAATTAACACTTCCCACAATTAGAAAAGACACATTTAGACATTCATCTGCTAGTTTGACATATTTATTGCTTTATAAATGTTGACCTTATATAGGGTTGCCAAGTTTGTTTTTCGCCGCAGTGGGGGACTCCCGGCTGGTGGCTGGAGAGCGTGCGCACGCACAAAGCGTGCATGCGCTGCATCCACGTCACTCGGAAGTGACGCGACCACGCCGGGCACGCTGGGGCGGGGCCACGACCATCCGAGGGAAAACCACAGAGTTTTCCCTCGGATGACCGTGGCCCTGCCCCCAGCATGCCCGGTGTGGTCGCGTCACTTCCGGGTGACGTGCACGTCGGGGGTGGGGTTCCCCCCAGGGCCCGATCCGGCGGCGGCGGGGAACGGGCCTCTGGGGCAGGGGTTTCCCCACCCCCCGGGGGAACTTGGCAAGCCTAACCTTATAACATTAACTTGTTATTTAGTGTCACTTTGCATATCTTGAATATCATCATGTTACATGTTAATTTACTGTTCATTCTCTGGCTATAAGTTTGAACCTTCCCTGCCATTCTAATGTATTTGATAAAGTGTGCCTTGCACACAAAAGCTCATACCTCGAATAAACCTTTGTTGGTCTTAAAGGTGCCATTGGATTCTAAATTTGTTCTACTGCTTCAGACCAACACAGCTGACCATCTGGATCTATCTCCAATGGCCAAAATCTGTAGTAAAGAAAAGGCATGAAGCAAAATACTATTTTTGTGAGAGAAAATTAGAAAGATCAGCCCCCACCCAACTTTAATCCTCATGCAGCAGCATGTGACTAACAGAGCTGCAAAACACATTAGAGTCATATGACACGAAGAGTCAGAGTTATGACTTCATTGGTGGAAAGGGCAGGCCCATAGCCAGGAATTTCTAAGTCAGGGGGCATTCTAATTCCTCGGGGGGCACTGGGGTACTAACTAATTTGATTAAAAGTAATTTAATTACTGGCTTCATGGCGCTTTCGGGTGTGGTGGCGGCGCCCTCTACCTGGCCGTCAGCTCTGCCTGCCTTGAGCTTTGGCATCTTGTGCCTCCTCCCTGGTGCTCCCCTCCACCCACCCCAGCTTCTGGCCTGCCCACTCACCTTTCCCCAGTGCAGAAAAGATGCTCTGCAGGTTGCTACCAGGATGAGGGGGAAGGAGGGTGGGAGTGGGAAGAGAAAGCACTGGAAAGGTGGAAGGCAAGGAGAACCGGAGGCTCCAGCAGCACAGGGGGAGTTTGTGGCGGGCACCCCATCTTGCCAGAGAGTCAGGGGGCCTGGGTGGAAAGGGATTCAGGGGGCCTTGGCAGGAAGGCAGGGGGCCAGGCCCCAAAATGCCCCATTGTAGCTACGGGCATGGGGAAGGGGCTCCAAGCTATGCTGAAGGACTGATAGACAATGGAAAGCCAGCCTGGAGGAAGAAGAGAAGAAGAAGAAGAGATTGGATTTATACCCCGCCGTTCACTTGGAGTCTCAGAGCGGCTTACAAACTCCTTTCCCTTCCCCTCCCCACAACAGACACCCTGGGAGGTGGGTGGGGCTGAGAGAACTCTGACACAAACTGCTCTTTTTCAAGGACAGCTGTGCCAGAGCTTGTGACTGACCCAAGGCCACATCAGCAGGTGCAAGTGGAGGAGTAGGGAATCAAACCCGGTTCTCCCAGATTAGAGTCCGCACACTTAACCACTACACCAAACTGGCATAAGAGAAGGCATAAGAGAGCTTTTTGTGTGGAAGGAAAGTCTGTGAGCTGGCCACAGCTAAAAAGAATACTCTCTGCCACTGAAGGACATCACCTTTCTGCCCTGACAATCCTTTCAGTAGTGCACGCATATAAAGAGATGCACCCTAGTAACCATCAATCCTTATGGACAGCATGGAACATAAATCTAGTAAATTAATATTTCTTTTAAAAATCCACACACAGGCATATTAGGTGTTTGAACATTCCTCAGGCTCCTACCTGCATTTTCCAATTGTCTTCCCTAACGCTGTCACTAGAGTATGTTTTTCCCTAGAACAAATTAATTGCTAATAAACTTCTCAACCATGATTACTAGGCACAGGGCAGTCCTGGCCCTTTCTTATCCTGTACTGCATAGCCATCCTACTGATGTAGCCCAAAGAGAATGCTGCTCTCCTGGCTGAAATCCATAGGGAACACTTTCCCACCTCCAATCCTTTTCAGAATTATGTCTGCACTGCTACTCCTACACAGCCAAGCAGAGGCAACTAGCTTGAGGGCATTACCTGAGTCAAGCTCAGCAGTTCTGGTACAGCTGCCAATTCCGGCTTCTTGTGGACAAAGATGATCCACAAGAGCCAACTGTAACAGGAGAAAAACCAGCAGGGGAAGGAAGTATCCAAATGATTTCATGATTTGATTGCACCATGCAGCACCTCTAAGTAGGGTGCTAACTTGGGTGAGAAGTCATGGCCTGGAAGAGGATATATTTGTACCAAAATACTAATGTAGGTTAATTTAGAGATTATATGATATACCGCTTACATGCTAAAGAGGTGGCTTCATCATGGAAATGCATCATTATCACCGGCTTCCACAGCAAGTACAGATTTACATACATCAGTAGTTCTGCTACCTCCGCACTGAATATGCAGGCACATATAATGTACTTTTCTGAAGCCAATTCCCAGATGCCACGTCTCTATCTCTAGGTCTACCTTTACCCCAGTAACTTTTTTAATTCTACAGGACTATCTGTAATATCCAGTGGGATGTTGAGACAAGATACAGCTGGAGGAGGACTTCTTGAAGGATAGCTTTGTTTAAAAAGCAGATTTCCAAGCAAGCAACACTTGAGATACATTTTGGTCCAGCCTCAGAGTTAGAGCACAGTTTATTTCACCCTTCGGCGAAAGGAAATTTTATATTCATGTGTTTCTAATTCATCTCATACCTTAATCCATCAGGCTCAAGATGGCCTGTAGGACAGCTGGACAGGACAAGCCATTCAGACTGCAAAGCAAGGACACAATAAGGAGAGGAAAGTCTGAACGAATGAAACCTGTATTCATGGACTGTGAAAAGAGCAGCCTATCAGCCTTCCTTTCCTTCTAAACCTTTTGACTGAAAGAAACAGAATTTTAGTTTGCAGAGTTAACATGCAAAACTAATACTGGATTTCAATTACTGTACAAACGTGTTTGCATTTGCCTCTCTCCCTTAGCAGTTTATTCACAAACAAGAGCAAGAATTAGCTAACATTATGCATGGAGACCAGCTGAAGAAAAAGGCTATGAAAACAAACTTTGACTCACATTGTGAATCAGAACCTGGCTTTTCAGACCCATCCCTCTGTCCCAGAAATAACTCACATAGGTGTTCCTGATCTCCAAAACATGCTTTTGAGTTGAAATCCACGATTCATCAGAACTTTTTTTCCTTAAGCAAAAGCACCCTTTCAGAGGAGATCAGGACTGCATTTGAAGACTGCAAGCAATGGAATTGCTTGATATGTCATTTTGAAGACTCATGTCTACACATAACACCATATCCAGTGATAGTGCTGTATAGACAAGGCTTTTTCTGTAGAAAAAGCCCAGCAGAAACTCATTAGCATAATAGGCCACACCCAATAGCAAAAACTCATTAGCATATTGGGCCACACCCCGGACAGCACCACTCATTATCATATTAGACTGCACCCACATGTTACCAGAAGTGTTGTCATCCAGCCACACCAACCTTTTGCTTCTTATTCTGTTTACTTTGTTTGTTGTCAAAGCCCAGAGCTTTTTTTGTAGCAGGAACTTCTTTGCATGTTAGGCCACACACCCCTAATGTAGCCAATCCTAATGAGTTCCTGCTGTTGGGTGTGGCCTATTATGCTAATGAGTTCCTGCTGGGCGTGGCCAACTCAGGAGCCAGCCGGAACTCCGTTCCTGTGCGTTCCTGCCCAAAAATAGCCCTGTGTATAGATAACACAATATCACACATACTGACATCCAAACAGTTCTCAACTTCTTTGTATATGTCCCCTAAACAAGATGAGAACAGAGATAAGATTCAGTCCGTTAAAGCCATTCTTCTATCCAAACCACACAGGAAACATCTCTGGATTCCAGCATTTTACTGAAAAACTCCCTATAACAGCCACTGTACAGCATTCCCAGCACATAGACTAGCAGCAGACAGACAAAGCCTCCTCCTGCAGTGTCATTTGCTATGCTGACTGCATTGTCTTTCTGGGGTGATTTCTGCAGCACGACTGAGCAGCAAAGCCCAGGGTGACAGCAAATGACACTTCTTCCCAACCCTCTTAAGTTGCAAGGAGGGACACATGTCACCAGAAGCAATGGTTATTTTCCAATGATGTATTTACTGAACTTGCTGGAAAGTATCCTTCCTCCAGATTCACTGAGGAAACAGCAAACAGGCATCAACATTTTCAGCATGCATGAACATTTTCAGCATGCACACCTGCCACCAACAAAACAGGCCTCAGGCTGCTGAAATTCAACAAGGCCTGCCATCGTTCAGGTATCTGCCAACATCAAGAATGGTATAGGCAAAGACAAGTTCATCCCAGCAAGTTCAAGAAGTGCATTGACACCAAGGTCTCCATGAACCAGCCAACTTTATATTCACGTTTCCAACATGCAGTGGATGTAATGGAAAAATCTAGTGACAAATGGAGCCTAGAGCAGTCTCAAAGGATGTTAAACGCTGATTCACCCAATTATTTTTACCCAACAAGTTAACTTTTTTGTAGTCCTCTCACAGAGAAACTCTGTGGACAACCTGGTATTTCCTGAACCCACTTGACACATGGCCCAATCACAGGCTAACCCAAGCTTAATTGATTTGAAAAAAGAAATCAAGCCTGTCCTACAATATTCTTTTTTCCGCCAATATAAAGTGAGGAGTGGCCTTAAGCCAATGGAATGGATATTGCTGTGCAAGAAAACTTCAGCTGGATGGTAGGTAACTTTTTTGTAGTCCTCTCACAGAGAAACTCTGTGGACAACCTGGTATTTCCTGAACCCACTTGACACATGGCCCAATCACAGGCTAACCCAAGCTTAATTGATTTGAAAAAAGAAATCAAGCCTGTCCTACAATATTCTTTTTTCCGCCAATATAAAGTGAGGAGTGGCCTTAAGCCAATGGAATGGATATTGCTGTGCAAGAAAACTTCAGCTGGATGGTTTGACCACGGTGATAGCATACAATACTGCTTCTAGACAAACACTCCATTGGCATCTGCATGTACAATGGCAAAACAGTTGAATCCCACCAATCAAACCTCTTTGCCAGCCTTATCAGCAAGAACTGGTGCTGTAGCTGTAGCTGCAAGCAGCACAACTGTACAATAAGAAACAACTGTACAATCAGAAACAAGAACAAAAAAAAATGAAATTATCGTATGGCGTTGTGTGTGCAATAGCCAGGAGATCCGGGGTGGAGGTGGGGGGGGGGGTGTCTATGGCTGCACCAGTAGGCTGAGAGTGCTGTGACTTGCCTAAGGTCATCCAACTAGCTTCAAGTGGGGAAGTGGGGAATTGAACCCGGTTCTCCAGATTAGAGTCCGCCACTTTTAACCACTACACCAAACTGGCTCTCCTTATCTGGAAGCTCACGTATCAAAGGCCGAGCTCTTCTTTTCAACCATTCTGCCCCAGTCACAATGTTCTGCCTGGTACCTGCAAGTCAGAGCTGAGCTATACTACTAGCGAGTGGTCATAGTATCGCTTAGAGCTGCGGGCACCACTGCGCAGACTCCTTGCAAATAATTCTTTGGTGCTTTCTGTCATCTAAAAGAAGCAGACAAAAACTCTAAACCCATGTCTGTCTGTCAGTCCCAGCTGCAGGAGAGGCCACCAAGCAGATGGAAAACACCATAACCACGGCCACAGCTCAAGAAGCAACTAAAGTCTTGGGACAAAAATTCAGGGTAACTGCAATATGGGCATAAACTTGAAATAAGGGGCACAAGGCATTCCAAGCATGCAGTGAAGCACGGCCACACAGAATAAAACAATTCAGTTCAGCAAATGATCATCGTCCCTAGGCTGTTGGCACCACCTACAGGTCTACTAAAAGAACAGCTCTCAGACCAAGCATGGCTACAACTGTGCATCAGGGAAACTGCAACCGGAAAGGGAGGAGTGAGATACAAACTAAGGTAAAAAAACTCCCAGGGGTCCACAGCGACACCTCATGGGCCCACTTTTCACTGCTGTGTCTGCAGGTTTCTACATAATGCACACTTTTTACCCCTAAGCCAATGGAGGCAAGTGGTCTAAATATAAGACCACCTGATTCACGGTAGACTTTAAAGGCCTTTTCAATTGCACGCACATACACAGCAGTTCTTTGGTCCAGGCCTGGGTCAGACTTCATGGCTATGCTCATAATTTGCTAGAAGATAAAAACACAAACATAAAAGGGACATGATCTGCAGTATTCTTGTTCAAAGCCTAAATTCCAAGTGCAGTGGTTAGAAGAGAATGGGGTTGCTGTGCCACCGTAGTAGTGAGAGCTGAGATTAGAGGAGCTTGCTCTATAAGACTGTGAGGGCTTGGCCTAAAAAATATTGAGTAAGCAGAGAGATACCTAACTTGGCTGAACATTCCATGGGGAAAGCTAATCCCGGGTGCCCAATATCCTTCTCTGAGGCTCCCTGCAGGGGGGTACAGGACTGCACTCTCCTACAAATATTTACATATTGCATCCACTGCCCTATTGCAGGGCAGTTTTTTAGGTGTACTGGAGACTGTGCTGGACAGGGAACTATGAAATTCACAGGGAAGTCACTATGCAGCCTCACCTATTTGTTGTAAAGATAAAAACACAATCCTACTTATACTGCCCTGTGCTAGAAAAAAAAGGAATGATGGAAATGCGATAACTAACTAACTAAATATATAAACTGGGATCTGAGGGAAATTTGCAAGGTGAGATAACAATTTGGAAAGTCAAGCAGCCGAGACCCTAATAAAGACTTCAGCCACTAGCTCTTATGAACCCTTTTTGCAAAAGGTTTCTAGGTTTGTGAGTATGCCCTCCTTTCAGACCCAGATCCATGCCAGACTTTCATCCTTTGCTGGTTGCAGCTTTGCTGAATCAAACTGAACTAGACACAAATTTTGGCAAACGTGCTCTTCTGAAGACTTAACCAGTCCACTACAGCAGAGACAAAGCTGAGGGTGGCCTTTAAGACACAGGTTGGCCAAAGGCTTTTCTTTCTGTAATGTACTAGCCCGCCTTTGGCGGACCCAGCTTGGGTACACAGAACAAAAGACTGCTAGGATCCTGGAAGGGACCTATGCACCAGGAGTACCTCTGTAAATAGCCTATCACGGGTAGTGGGTGTGTGTGGGGTGGGGTGTTGATCACGGATTTAAGCAGGGCTTTGGTCCTGCTAGAGTTGTCTTTGGTTTGAGCTGAAAACACAATAAAGCATGAGCTGATCACAAACAGGTGTTGAACCCAGTATATTTCACTTTCTTTAATTGTCTTATTCTGTACTTGTTCACAAAATATATTAATTAAAATACATCACTGTAATGTATTCATCCCCGACCGCGGAGGCGACCTGGTCTCCACGCGGTCTGGTGAAGTAGCAGAGCTTCGGGAATGAGAACAAAGGGTCAAGCGGATTCCAACCTACACCAATAGGAGGGCGCGGATCCCGACCGAGAGCCTATGGATCTCTCAGACACTGTAAATAGCCAATCACGGTTGTGGGTGTGTGGGTGTTTCCTGGGTTATATACACCGGCTCTTTGTCTCGTTCTGAACTAAGTAAAAGTATGTTGAGCTGAGATCACTGCCGTCTGCATACTTTTCAATCACAAATGTTATGCAAATTAAAAACATAATAGTCTCATTGCCAAGAATTCTTCTAATTCTAGTGCATCTTCAGATAGAGCATGCCCTAGGAATTAATTCATCTTATGTAGCTTCACTAGAAACCACAGAGGAGCCCCAAAGACTCACAGGCAGAGAAGCACTGGAGGAAAAGGGGCAGCAAGGCAGGAGAGAACCAGGGCCTTCCTGCAATCCTGGCCTGGAACTCTGGTGCGGGGATGATGGGGTCTTTCCAGATTTCCATTTCCAGACTCCACTGCACTGACATCAGGAAGTGATAGTTAGTCAGACTCATATTTGACAGTGAAGCGCCCATAACTGACATGGTTCAGATTCTTCCGCCATTCAAAGAAAGAGACAGTCACCCGTCCTGCATTTATGTACAAATCCGGCAAGAAGGAACAAGCGGTTGTTATAACTGCCTGGTGATTTCCTTAAAAAAGAGCTGCGAGATCATGAGGCCATCAAGGCAAAGCCATCCACATCTTCTGTGTCAGCACTTCCTTCCAGCAACCCCTTTCTTGTAGAAACACAGCCTGAGCTCCAAGAACGATGCATGTTATTTTATTTAGATGGCAGCTCTGTATTTCTGCTTTGGGGATAAATCTCCCAAATTAGGAGCTGCTAGTGTGGTCACTGTACTTGCACACATTGCTTCCCAGTGCAATAGAAATGCAGACGGATGCAGAGCCCCATAGCGCACTTGCCTGTCAAAAGTACAACACACTTGCCCTTTCCCCATCCACCCCAGCCTTACACTGGAATCAAGGCAGTTATCAATAGAGAATTTGAATGCAGTCCCTGGGTCCACATGATTCACATGCTGAACTGGGAAGAACAGAGAAGCATGCATTTTGGGGGAAAGTTATACAATTGCTGGCAGAAAGTAGGAGAAGTTGTAGCAGATGTGTATGTATGGGGCAGAAGGGCTTACGGCTCCAAGACATATGAAAGTCTGGATTACTTGCTTCTTGTTACTCCGTAAGGCATAGGAACATTAGTCACTCTTGAGGAGATTTTACTTAGCACAGAAGATGTTTTCTGATCACAGCACTTAGAAAATCACCTGCTTTGCTTCAAGACAGGTATGGAAATGAGCAAAGATCCTGAGTCCCTGAAAATGTCTGCAAGCTTGAAATTGTGTGCAGTGAACTGATCAAATATGACACAACAGCACCAGAGAAATACTCCAGAGCAACTGTGTCTTACCCCCTCCCAACAGCAAGCCAAAGAAATTGTGCTACCTGCGTCTTAGGATGAACTGCTCTGGCAGCTTTTATTTTCAACCTGATTACATGCAACTTCTCGGTGGCGGCTCCTATCTGGTGGAACGAGCTCCCGGAAGAGATCAGGGCCCTGCGGGACCTGTTGCAGTTCCGCAGGGCCTGCAAGACGGAGCTCTTCCGCCAGGCTTTCGAATAGGAGCCGCCGCCGCTACCACTACCACCAACGGGGACCATTGCTACAGCACCGCCGGAGGTTAAGTGGCTAATAATATCAGGGGGCCACAGTAACCTCCCCTGGAATGGATAGGGTTGTGCAATACTGGAGAGAGGGTTTTCTAGTCACGCGGGATCCTTGGGCATTCCCATGTATAAATTGTTTTAAATTGTTTTATTGTATTTTATTGCACTTTTGTGCCTTATGGTTGTAAGCCGCCCTGAGCCCGCATGCGGGGAGGGCGGGGTACAAATGAAATTAAATAAATAAATGCAGTACCCCAAGGAGGAGGACACCAAATGTACACTGTGCAGAAAAAACCCATTGCCACTGTTGAAGGACTGAGAGACATTGCTAGGGACTAAAAGACTTGCCCACTCCTTTTTCTGTTTATCTTGAGAAAGGCTGTTTCAATTGATCCAATCAGGGTTGAAAGAAGTGGATAAATCTTCCATAAAAGACTAATTCAAGATATAGCTCATTTGTTTGGGGATAGCAGTTCAAAATCTCTGCGGTCAAAATAGCAGCTTTATCGTTCATCAGGAACAGAGGACATGAGTAATTCTATGTGCCCTAGATTTATTGATGAATTCCACAAGACAACAAAAGTACTTACATCATATAGAACAAGGATTTGACCTGTATAGGTTTCTAGTTTGGTTTGACAGATAGATCCAGGTGGGCAGCCGTGTTGGTCTGAAATGATAAAACAAATTTTTAGTCCAGTGGCACCTTTAAGACCAACAAAAGTTTACTCAAGGTACACTTTGCATTGACAAGAGTTTGCATGAAGCTAGTAAGCAGGAAAGTACATAAGAACATAAGAACATAAGAGATGCCAATGTTGGATCATGCCAAAGGCCCATCCAGTCCAACACTCTGTGTCACACAGTGGCCAGAAATACCAGTGCCATCAGGAGGTCCACCAGTGGGGCCAGGACATTAGAAGCCCTCCCACTGTTGACCCCCCCAAGCACCAAGAAGACAGAGCATCACTTGCCCCAGAGCCCCTAGCTATACCTTGTGGCTAATAGCCACTGATGGACCTCTGCTCCATATGCTTATCTAATTCCCTTTTGAAGCCATCCATGCTTGTAGCACCCACCACTTCCTGTGGCAGTGAATTCCAAGTGTTAATCACTCTTTGGGTGAAGAAGGACGTCCTTTTATCCGTTCTAACCCGACCGCTCTGCAGTTTCATGGAGTGCCCACGAGTTCTTGTATTGTGAGAAAGGGAGAAAAATACCTCTTTCTCTACCTGCTCTTTCCCATGCATAATCTTATAA
>NW_015167060.1:1692842-1700608 GCF_001447785.1 Gekko japonicus
CACACCCCCCCCTTCTTGCTTAATATGTTGCTCATTGCAGTCCCCTGGATCAAGTGATGTACACCCAGTTACTACCACACAGGTCCCTACTGTCTTCACTATGCTGCTGAGTTCTGCCATGCTTATTTGCCCAAGTACACTGAAGAGAGCTTGTCCAATTCTGCTACAAGGGAAATTATGCTACAGGCAAAGGATGCCCAACAGTGTAAGTTCAGCTAGAGACCCAAACATCAAATTGGGTGCCATTGGTGATAGGGAGCATGTCAGATATAACCAGGAGAACAAAGATTTTTCTCTGCAGGAAGATCTCATGGGCTTTGGGGGCAGTAGAGCCATCGGCACCTTCAGCAATAATCTGCAAGGAACAAGAAGGTAGCAAATACAATGACGATACTGATAAGACAGACAAGCCTTGAGCAGCTGCTTCAGCAAAGTATTTTAGTGCAGAGTACGGAAACGAGGCTTTAACAAGTTATTTCAAGACGCTATTACATTTAGCACCAATCCATGTGTGTTAAGTTAGCAAAGAGCTGTCTAAGACTTTTTCAACACATTGCAACTCAACATGCTACCTCTAAGGAACGTACAAAGCTTATATTAAGCAGAGAAGACTGCATCTTTAAAATGGAGGCCAGTCCCATGGAGAATACTGCTCTCAACATGCTCAGCTCCTTCATATCAAATTGTGGAAATCCGGTATGACCTACATGTCCCCTGTGACTATGGGGCCATACTTTCACCAGTTGTAATCTGTTACAACAGTTTTGCAGCCTAGTTGAAAGTCCAAACAACCAGTTCAGATGTCATTTTGGAATTACCATTTCTCTCCTCCCACAGATTGGGCACGACCTAATCTTTCTTTCTGCCTCTAAATTGGAAGCATTCATAAAATGCGGAACAACTACAGATGCTGTTCTATTCATCCCCTAGCCAGAACTGAGGGGGGCCTTCTTATATTACTTGTTCCAAGTCTACCGGTAACAGGAGTGCCACAATGACCTTTTATAATTCTGTGGATATTTTCATAGGACTGTTTTATTTCATTCAAGAAAGGCATTTGGTTCTATCAACACTTCACAAAAAAAAGTAGATTTAAAATCAAGGGAGCTTTCACTCTGAAACCCAGATACTTTTAGAGAAGTGCTATTTCAGCAGCACTGGTACCTGCAAGAGTGCTTCAGAACAAGCTTATGATCTGCTGCCTAAAGTCACTTTCACACAGTGCCACAGAACGGAAAATTTTCCACTACATTTTCCTGTAGTAATTGTCCATGTCTTAAAATATATTGTCCATTAGAATTAATTAGCGATGCAACACCATTCAGATTTCAACGTTGTAATTAATCTTTTTCCCCCGGTGATTATTTCTAGAGAAGCAAATTGTATACTAATTCTCTCTCACATACATACGTAAAAATTAAGTCATATTCCATGCTCATTATTTGTTTTTACTAATCAAATATTTAAGTTCAATTAGTTTTGGCTTTCCCAAGAACTTTTGATATTTGAACAATATGTAAAATTAACATAACATAATTCTGTAGCCCCCCTTACTAAGTATAAACCAAACAGACATGTTAAATAGAATTCTAGTAAATTTAGGACACTGGAAAATTTTCTAGTGCAATCCTGCCCCCCCCCCAAAATCCCACATAACAGCTTTCATGCAGGTAAAACAGATCACTTATAAGCTTAGAACAGTGCAATTTTAGAAGACCAGTTTTTTTTACTATTAGTGAGCGTCAACAGTGCACAAATAGCAAATGCAATCAGCCACCCACAATCCAGCTGCCACTTTGCCATACAGTTGCTACCATGTACATAGAGTACATCACTCCACACTGGCCCCATACTGGTCAGAGCTAAGCCATATGAAGGGCTTACTGCACGCAAAATTCTATTCCCAGTCAAATAAATACAGTCCCACTGGTTTTACTTTTTTCCTGGAAGGAGGACAAAATAATACTTAGGAAATGCAACACCTTCTCTGAGCTCTACCTTTGCTTTCATACAATGAGCATTCTCCTTTGCCAGATGTTTCTCAACAGCAGCTGGGATTAAGATATCGCAAGGCACCTCAGGGGTGCCGGTTTCAAGAGCCTTAGCTTTTGGAAACCCAGCTATGGCACTATGTTCCTGGAATGATAAGTACACATCAACTGACTCCTTATGAAAAGAAATGCACAAGTGTTCTGCTACATTACAGTTCCAAAAGTCTTTTTCTGTGGCTAAAGCACATTAGCCACCTATCTGTGATTACTGCTAGGTCTTACGACCCATAAACCATTAGTCCATGGAGGAAATTATACTGATCTTTTTGAGCTATTTACTCTGCAGTTCTTTATGTTGGACACTGTTGGACACTCAGGAGGGAAGTTTTTTCCTTAGAAGCAGGAAATATTTTACATTTCCATTATGTATTTGGATACTTTTAATCAGCCTACTTTTCTATAGTTGCAGATTAATGTTTATGGCGGCGGGGTGGTGGTGGTGGTTATGCCTCATCTGTGTCACTGAATGTGTTAACACATTATCCCTTCACCAAAGAATCCATTGTTTGACTGAACTTTTCAAAGGAAAAATCCAGGACAGAAACAATAACCAAACATGACAAGTGTGATTGAACATTCCCTCAGGACAACAGCAAGTGTTGAGGCAACAGCCAAGTGGATTGCACAATCTATTCTTGTTCCATTCAACTCTAAATTAGCTGCCAAGAGTAGATAGGGGAAGATGATTACAGATGGGAAAGATTCACAGTAGCCGAGTTCTTCCCCTTGGAGCAAGTGTTCATACACCATTTAGTTCCTAACTCATCTGCAGCTCTATGTGATTTCTTAAAAAATACCCAAATTTGATTTACCAAATCCTCCAAACATAAAAAGGCAATATTACAAACCCCAGAAAGGGTTTCCCTCTCAGTTTTCTTTTCTTGGTAAGTTAATTAGAGGAAATGAAGTATTCCTCAGGGGATTGCTCTGCAAACTTAATTCAACAGAGGTCACTTAGCCATGCAACCCTAAACAGAGTTACACCATTCTAAGTCCATTGACTTCAATGGATTTGGAAAGCACCTTTTAGGATCATGCAGTCAGGGACAGTTTCTTTTATAATCTCAGCTCTGCTAGCTAAGCTTTTTACCCTGTGGGACAAAATTGCTTAAGGGACACATACATATTTTTCTTGGATTGAAGGGAAACTGGCAACCTGCCATCTTAAAAACCAGCCACACACACACAAAAACAACAAGAAAGACATTCTGATGAAAAACCAGAGTCCAACAGAGACTGAATTCCACCAGGGAAGCAGAGGAGTCCACCTGGTCTCAACGTTCCCTGGGTCCCCCATGTGGGATGGGAGCTGGCCAGGGTGCCCAGATCAGTCAGGAAAAGAAGAGGACACAAGGTTTCAACTAGAAGTATTTTACTGATCTCTACTAAAATTCAAATAGTACTCAAGTAAAAATGGAAATTATGTACACTGGTTACCTAATAAAAAGAATGGATCTCTCCAGCAACCCATGATGGCAAAAATTGGCAGCCCTCTCTCCGTGCAAAGACCTTTGTATATATACTTTGTTATTCCCAAGGTGAGGCAAGAGTCAGAATATAACAATACCCAGCCCCCTCCTTATAGGAAAAAACCTCTGTGAACCTTGAACAGCCCAAGGTCATCTGGAGCAGAGAGCAAGGCTCCTGACTTGAACAGGAGACATACCAAACCTTAATCTACAAAGTTTTGTCGATGGAGATGGCACGGCTTAGAACGGGAATGCAAACTCTGCAAGAGCTGGAGGTCATGGTCAAGCACCAAATCTCTTAGCAAGAGGCCATACAGCAAGGTATTACGGGGGAAGCCAAAGTCTGCATCCCTCATACATGACTAACCAAGGCCCCTGTAATCCAAATTCTGCCACACTTTCCAAAAGTAAAATGTTCTTATTCACTTAACTAAAAAAAGGTAAAGGTTTCCCTTGCTTGAAAGCTAGTCGAATACGACACTTGGGGGCGGTGCTCATCTCTGTTTCCAGGCTGAAGAGCCAGCGCTGTCTGAAGACATTTCCGTGGTCATGTGGCCAGCATGACTAAACACCAAGGCGCACAGAATGCTGTTACCTTCCCACCGAAGCAGGCTGGTAGATAGTGCTGGGGAGGAGCCAGTGGTCGTGGTGCATGTCGGCACCAACGATGTGGGGAAATGCAGTCGTGAGGTCCTGGAGGAGAAATTTCGGCTGCTGGGCAGGAAACTTAGGTCCAGGACCTCCAAGGTAGCTTTCTCAGAAGTGCTACCTGTTCCACGCGCAGGGCTGGACAGACAGGCACAGATCAGGAGTCTCAATGCGTGGATGAGACGATGGTGTAGGGGGGAAGGTTTCAGGTTTGTTAGGCACTGGGATGCTTTTTGGAACAAGAGGGAGCTGTACAGGCGAGACAGTCTCCACTTGTCCCGAGAAGGAACCAGGCTGCTGGCACTTAAAATCAAAAAGGTGGCAGAGCAGCTTTTAAACTGAATATTGGGGGAAAGCCGACAGGAGATGAAAAGTCTCTGGTTCGGGTTGGCTCATCTCAGAGAGATGAGGGGGTACCTGTTGCTTTTCTACAGGGAGGTGGATTGAAATTGTCCACAGAGGCCATGGCTGGTGACATGGACTGCCGGACAACGACTCGAGATAGCAAGAGGAAGGATGCAGGCTTAACTTGTAAGGGAAATTACAGCTGTTTCTATACAAATGCTAGAAGTGTCCGAGGTAAAATCGGGGAGTTGGAGTGCTTGGTGTCGGAGGGAAAAATAGACATTGTGGGTATTTCTGAAACTTGGTGGGATGAGGAAAATCAGTGGGACACAGTGATTCCCGGTTATATATTATATCGGAAGGATAGGGGGGGAAGGGTTGGAGGTGGGGTAGCTCTGTATGTCAGAGAGGGTATAAAGTCTAGAAAGATTGAGAGGCTAAGTGAATTGGATTCGCTTCTGGAAGTTCTATGGGTTGAAATAGGGGGGCCAAAAGGAAACTTAACACTGGGAGTTTGTTATCGCCCACCAGATCAAAAGATAGAGGAGGATTATAAAATGATGAATGCCTTAAAGATAGCAACTAGACAAAAACACTGTGTAATAATAGGTGATTTTAACTACCCACACATTGATTGGGTCAATATGTGTTCTAGCCGGGAAAAAGAGATTGAGTTTCTAGACACTCTAAATGACTGTGCTATGGAGCAGATGGTCACGGAACCTACCAGGGGAGAGGCGATCCTTGATTTGGTCCTAAGTAACACTCAAGACCTGGTGAGAGATGTAAAAGTGATTGCACCGCTTGGAAACAGTGATCATAATGTTGTTGAGTTCATCATTTGTACAAATAGAGAATTGGCCAAAAAGACTCACACAACCATTTTTAACTTTAAAAGGGGTAATTTCTCTGATATGAGGGGACACGTGGGGAGGAAACTGAAAGGAAAAGTAGAAAGGGTCAAAACAATTGGGGAAGCTTGGGATCTATTTAAAACTACGATCCTAGAAGCTCAAAAAATATATATTCCGCAGGTTAGGAAAGGCACAAACAGGTATAGGAAAAAGCCTGCATGGTTAACAAACAGAGTAATGGAGGCTGTAAAAAGTAAAAAGAATTCCTTTAAGCAGTGGAAAGCTAGTCACAGTGAGGCTGATAAAACGGAACACAGGCTATGGCAAATAAAATGCAAGTCTGAGGTCAGGCAGGCAAAAAGGGAATATGAGGAGCATATAGCAAAAAACGTAAAAACCAACAATAAAACTTTCTTCAAATACATTAGAAACAGGAAACCAGCCAGGGAGGCAGTGGGGCCCTTGGACGACCAAGGGGTAAAAGGAGTATTGAAGGATGATAGGGAAATGGCTGAGAAGCTAAATGCATTTTTTGCCTCCGTCTTCACTGTGGAAGATGAGAAGTGCTTGCCCACTCCAGAACCACTGATTTCAGGAGGGGTGTTGAAAGACCTGAGTCAGATTGAGGTGACGAGAGAGGAGGTCCTAAAACTGATAGACAACTTAAAAACTGAAAAATCACCAGGCCCAGATGGCATACATCCGAGAGTTCTGAAAGAACTCAAATGTGAACTTGTAGATCTCCTGACAAAGATATGTAATCTTTCCTTAAAATCTGCCTCCATTCCTGAGGATTGGAAGGTAGCTAATGTCACTCCCATCTTTAAAAAGGGTTCCAGAGGAGATCCGGGAAATTACAGGCCAGTCAGTCTGACGTCGATACCGGGTAAATTGGTGGAAACCATTATTAAGGAAAGAATTAGTAGGCACATAGATGAACAAAACCTATTGAGGCAGACTCAGCACGGTTTCTGTAAGGGAAGATCTTGTCTCACTAACCTGTTAGTGTTCTTTGAGGGGGTGAACAAACATGTGGACAAGGGGGATCCAATAGATATTATTTACCTTGACTTCCAGAAAGCTTTTGATAAAGTTCCTCATCAAAGGCTCCTAAGTAAGCTCAAAAATCATGGGATAGAAGGACAAGTCCTTTTATGGATCAAAAACTGGCTAGTTCATAGAAAACAGAGAGTGAGTGTAGGTGGGCAATTTTCTCAGTGGAGGGTGGTAAGCAGTGGGGTACCGCAGGGATCAGTACTTGGTCCACTGCTTTTTAACTTGTTCATTAATGATTTGGAGATGGGAGTAAGCAGTGAAGTGGCTAAATTTGCGGATGATACAAAGTTGTTCAGGGTGGTGAAAACCAGTGAGGATTGTGAGGCACTCCAAGGGGATCTGTCAAGGATGGGCGAGTGGGCGTCAACATGGCAAATGGGGTTCAATGTGGCCAAGTGCAAGGTGATGCACATTGGAGCCAAAAATCCTAAATATAAATACACATTGATGGGGTCTGAACTGGCAGAGACTGAGCAAGAGAGAGATCTTGGAGTTGTAGTGGATAACTCACTGAAAATGTCGAGACAGTGTGTGACTGCAATAAAGAAGGCCAATGCTATGCTGGGGATTATTAGGAAGGGTATTGAAAACAGATCAGCCAATATAATAATGCCCCTATATAAATCAATGGTGAGACCTCATTTGGAATACTGTGTGCAGTTCTGGGCACCACACCTTAAAAAGGATATTATAGCTTTGGAAAAAGTGCAGAAAAGGGCAACTCGAATGATAAAAGGGTTGGAACACTTTCCCTATGAGGAAAGGTTAAAGCGCTTAGGGCTCTTTAGCTTGGAGAAAAGACGACTGAGGGGTGACATGATCGAGGTTTATAAGATTATGCATGGGAAAGAGCAGGTAAAGAAAGAGGTACTTTTCTCCCTTTCTCACAATACAAGAACTCGTGGGCACTCCATGAAACTGCAGAGCGGTCGGGTTAGAACGGATAAAAGGAAGTACTTCTTCACCCAAAGAGTGATTAACACATGGAATTCACTGCCACAGGAAGTGGTGGGTGCTACAAGCATGGACGGCTTCAAAAGGGAATTAGATAAGCATATGGAGCAGAGGTCCATCAGTGGCTATTAGCCACAAGGTATAGCTAGGGGCTCTGGGGCAAGTGATGCTCTGTCTTCTTGGTGCTTGGGGGGGGGGTCAACAGTGGGAGGGCTTCTAATGTCCTGGCCCCACTGCTGGACCTCCTGATGGCACTGGTATTTCTGGCCACTGTGTGACACAGAGTGTTGGACTGGATGGGCCTTTGGCCTGATCCAACATTGGCGTCTCTTATGTTCTTATGTTCTTAAATGTAGGAGCAGGACCAGGGTACTTTAATCCATCAGGGA
>NW_015167060.1:1701861-1702095 GCF_001447785.1 Gekko japonicus
ATGCCCCTATATAAATCAATGGTGCGGCCTCATTTGGAATACTCTGTGCAGTTCTGGTCACCACACCTTAAAAAGGATATTATAGCTTTGGAAAAAGTGCAGAAAAGGGCAACTCGAATGATAAAAGGGTTGGAACACTTTCCCTATGAGGAAAGGTTAAAGCGCTTAGGGCTCTTTAGCTAGGAGAAACGATGACTGAGGGGTGACATGATCGAGGCTTATAAGATTATGCAT
>NW_015167060.1:1702321-1735196 GCF_001447785.1 Gekko japonicus
GAAAGAGGTACTTTTCTCCCTTTCTCACAATATAAGAACTCGTGGGCACTCAATGAAATTGCTGAGCGGTCGGGTTAGAACGGATAAAAGGAAGTTTTTCTTCACCCGAAAGAGGTACTTTTCTCCCTTTCTCACAATATAAGAACTCGTGGGCACTCAATGAAATTGCTGAGCGGTCGGGTTAGAACGGATAAAAGGAAGTTTTTCTTCACCCAAAGAGTGATTAACACATGGAATTCACTGCCACAGGAGGTGGTGGCGGCTACAAGCATGGACGGCTTCAAAAGGGAATTAGATAAGCATATGGAGCAGAGGTGCGTCAGTGGCTATTAGCCACAAGATATAGATAGGGGCTCTGGGGCAAGTGATGCTCTGTCTTCTTGGTGCTTAGGGGGGGTCAACCATGGGAGGGCTTCTAATGTCCTGGCCCCACTGGTGGACCTCCTGATGGCACCTGGTGTTTCTGGCCACTGTGTGATACAGAGTGTTGGACTGGATGGGCCTTTGGCCTGATCCAACATTGGTGTCTCTTATGTTCTTAACCTATTTATCTACTTGCAGTTTCTTGCTTTTGAACTGCTAGGTTGGCAAGAGCCGGGGCCAGAGACAGGAGCTCACTCCGTCATGCGACACTCCGGTGTGCAGCTCAGCATCTTAACCTCTGAGCCACCGCAGCCCCCTATTCACTTAACTACTCAGCACTAAAAACTACTTTGCAAAAGCCAGCATGGTGTAGTGGTTTAAGTGCTGGACTAGGATCCGGAAAATCCAGGTTCAAATCCCCACTCCGTCATGGAAGCCTGCTGCGTGACCGTGGGCCAATCACACACTCTCAGCCTACCCTACCTCACAGAGTTGTTGTGAGGATAAAATGGAAGAGAGGAGAACAATGTAAGCTGCTTTGGGTCCCCATAAGGAAGAAAGGTGGGATATAAAATGTTTTTTAGAAAATATAGAAGGATAGCCGTATTAACCTGTTTAAGTAAAAAACGGAGTCAAGTGGCATCTTATCAAGTAACACATTTATAGTGACTTAAGCTTTCTTGAGCCAGAGTCTACTTCATTAGATACTTAAAGCCAGGGTTATTTTTGGGCAGGAACGCAGACGAACGGAGTTCCGGCTGGCTCCCAAGTTGGCCACGCCCAGCAGGAACTCATTAGCATAATGGGCCACACCCAACAGTAGAAACTCATTAGGATTGGCTACATTCGGGGTTTGTGGCCTAACATGCAAAGGGTTCCTGCTACAAAAAAAGCCCTAGGTTTTGACAACAAACAAGGTAAACAGAATAAGAAGCAAAAGGTGGGTGTGGCTGGATGACCACACTTCTGGTAATGTGGGGTGTGGCCTAATATGCTAATAAGCTGCGCTGTCAGGTGTGTGGCCTAATATGCTAATAAGTTTCTGCTGTTGGGTGTGGCCTATTATGCTAATGAGTTCCTGCTGGGCTTTTTCTACAAAAAAAGCCCTGCTTAAAGCAATTGCTGAAATGGGCAGATATATGGCCTGCAGGAATTAAAAAAATGTTTTGCTTTTTTTTTTTAAAGGAAGAGTTATAAAGTAAGACCAAACCATCAAGCAATGCAAAAAACAGCTGTTGGTATTTCACAATACAGTTGAATTAACATATACTACAACTAGCTGGTGATATAACTGCTGGTGATCAATAGGCACAACAGCATAAACACCAAATGAACACTTACTTTCTATAGTGACCTCGTGAGTCCCAGTATTTGCTGAGACCAAATTCCAGAAGGTATTCCAATTTGATAGTTTCACAATGGAATTCCTTTGAAATTTTTGTTCACTGTCCTTTAGTTTATGTATCAAGATGTCGTGGGAAAGTGAAAACTTTCTTTATTGATTTCTGATTGTAATAATTTTTGATGTCTAGTTTGTCTGTATTTATCCTCTTGTATAGACTGACTAATGTGGTCTGTGTACTGATGGCAGATCATGTTTTATATCATGCCCAAGGACATGCAAGTGAACATGCCCTTTATTGTATGGCTGATATTGTTTCGTCTGACAATCACGCTGCTCATGAGGCCTATGTAGTTATGAGGGCAGAGCTGGCATCCAGATTTGTTACATGAATTTGTTCTTGAGGAATAAAGCTCTGTTAGGTAGCCCATTACTGCAATTAAGTAGCTGCTTCAGAGGAGGCAGTGGTCTGTAAAGAGGACACAGCCACCAACCCAAGGGAAGGATCATGTTGTGGGAGGAACTGTAGATTCTTATGATGATGCACTGGAGAGGCCTTAGCCGACAGCTTCAAGCCATGACAAGTGATGTTCTGTTACTTTTTCTGATAGATCTGTTTCATAGCAGGTAAACCTTGCTTCCCGTTTGGCCCTGCTGATCTGTTTTTCCACATTCCTAAATAAGTACTGTAGATTTAAGACCATCTAACGTAAATTTGACAGGTGATGGACTCTATCAGAAGGACTGAAACAGAGCTGATCATATCAGAGAGCATACCCATTTAGACCAGATTATGCTGCAAGGTATAGATGGTGTCTGAAGCACATATGTATGCAGGGCTCTTTTTGTAGAAAAAGCCCAGCAGGAACTCATTAGCATAATAGGTCACACCCAATCGCTAAAACTCATTCGCCTATTAGGCCACACCCCTGACAGCACAGCTCATTAGTACATTAGGCTGCACCCCCATGTTACCAGAAGTGTGGTCATCCAGCCACACCCACCTTTTGCTTCTTATTCTGTTTACCTTGTTTGTTGTCAAAACCCAGGGCTTTTTTTGTAGCAGGAACTCCTTTGCATGTTAGGCCACACACCCCTAATGTAGCCAATCCTAATGAGTTCCTGCTGGGCATGGCCAACTTGGGAGCCAGCCAGAACTCCATTCCTGTGCGTTCCTGCCCAAAAATAGCCCTGTATGTATGTGTTAAGTCCTCAGTTGATTTACAGCATAAAGTGGTTTTACATGCCATTTGCCTACTTGTATTGAGGTGTCTAAAAATTGGGTCTGTTGTCCATTCTTTGGTTGGCAATAGGATATGTATCATTGAAGGCCTGGTGAAATTCCTCAAATCCTCCCACCCCTCTTTGTCCAGAATGATAATGATGTCTTGGTATATTTCAGACAAATGAGGGCATTAGGAGGAAAAGAGTTCAGGAGCATAGCCATAATAGCATATTGGGGAGCCACAGCAGTACTACCAAGCAAATGTTAGCATTTTTATTTCTACAGAAATCATTGCTGACAGTGGTCCTCTATTACAGTCTATGACCCACACTCAATATCTAACAAAGTGAAACCACACTAAGTATTTATCTTTAAGTAATGGAAGGGTCCAAAAATTGACACATTGAGTCCCTCCATTGTCTTGGTATATTTCAGACAAATGAGGGTATTAGGAAGGAAAAGAGTTCAGGAGGATAGCCATAATAGCATATTGGGGAACCACAGCAGTACTACCAAGCAAATGTTAGTATTTTTATTTCTACAGAAATCAAAAAGATGCTTGGTGACAATGGTCTATTACAGTCTATGACCCACACTCAATATCTAACAAAGTGAAACCACACTAAGTATTTATCTTTAAGTAATGGAAGGGTCCAAAAATTGACACATTCAGTCCTTCCATCGTCAGGCATCAGTTACCACAGCCAGCTTTAACCACGGTTATGTCAGCAGCAGTGATTAAGGCTATCCAGGTTTCCCACTAAACTCAGGAAATGAAACTAGGGTTTCATAATGGTAGGTGTGTGAAACAAGATATTGGACTAACTGGATGCTGAAGTAGCACCCTTGCTTTTTATGTCCATTCTCTTTGAGACAGGACCTCCAAGGCTTTTACCCCAAGTTTTCACCTGTCTGATTTTTTCCTAATGCCATAGAACTGCCCTCTGATTTCAGTAAGCTTGTCTTTGGGCATCAGAGGCATCACACACTAATTTCAGCAGCTTTAAGGACAAACAAGTATGTGTTTCTGTTTTCAACAACAAAATTAAAACTATTGTATCTCTCTCAAAAGAGTACAAATAACTCTAGAGTATGAGGCAACTCTCATTCTCTTCCACTTCAGTGACATATTTGCAATCATGCTTTTTAAAAAAGATGACCAGAGCAAATTGTTCAGGCATGAGCCATGACTACAGACAGAACAAGTGCAGCCTGGATGAGCAGCAGCCGGGCAGTCATGTGAGAATGTTGGCCACTGACCACCTCTGCCTTTAACTTCAACAACAAAATTAAAACTATTGTATCTCCCTCAAAAGAGTACAAATAACTCTAGAGAATGAGGCAACTCTCATTCTCTTCCATTTCAGTGACATATTTTCAATCATGCTTTTAAAAAAAAGATGACCAGAGCAAATTGTTCAGGCATGAGCCATGACTACAGACAGAACAAGTGCAGCCTGGATGAGCAGCAGCCGGGCAGTCATGTGAGAATGTTGGCCACTGACCACCTCTGCCTTTAACTAATAGTGTTACACTGATTAAACATGTAAAATTGAAAAGAAATACCATATAATATATGACATTACTGAGGAAAGGTGCGTAATATAAAATAAGCAGAAATGAATACCATTGAAATTGATCCCTCATCTGTGGAATTAATTTCGACTTATACATTTTTGTTACATCCTTTATCTCTTTTGAACTACTTATCAGCTGTAGCAGTCTAACCAGACTCTCACACACTCACCAGTGGTAGGATATGACCATTTCTGTAGCAGTAATCAGGCCGATGTTGCTAGAACAAAAAGTCTTGTGGCTTCTTAAATACATTGTGGCATAGAATTTCATGAGGCAGACTTCACTTCCCAGGTGCATGACATGTTTTCTGTAGTCGGCAGAAATTACATACACACATACATCATACATATACACATAAAAGGGTACACACAGGAGGGAGGGAAGAGGAATGATGAAGCAAAATGAGATGGTGAAGCAATGTGTTACATTACTGTGCAAAGCACATATGAAAAAAGATTCCGTCAAAAGAATAAAAGATACCATCAGAGTGTGTATGTACCACTTTTTACTGATGATAAACTGGCAAACTAAAGAAAGTAAATAAATCTCTAATGAGGGACAATTACTGTCTGTAGCAATTCCACTGTCTATTGAACCCCAGCATGACAATGTCAAGCTGATATATGAATTCTAACTTAGGAGCTTCATGCTAGAATTTCCTTTTGCTGTTTTTTTAATTGAAGTATGGCAGCTTTTAAGTATGACAATGCCCAGGAAGGTTGAAATGCTTTCCCACTGATTTTTCAGCTTTCCATTTTTAATGTCTTTTGTAAAATAACAGAGACATACCTCATCTCATATGGTTGCTGTGAAAGTAATATACAATAAAGAACACCAGCTGCTCAGCGAGAAAAGTACCTAATCTGGTACATACCTGAGTACACTACACAGTCTACCTCTTAATTCCGAGGACATGAGCGTGGATAATTCCAGTTTTCAGCATACAGCTGGGGGGGAAATCAAATTCCTAATTTCTTGTTTACCTGCAATACGAATGTTTTGCCAGAGAAGCCAGGTTTCAGGCCAATTTGCTACATGTATGCTGTGCTGTTGGTGTAGTTTTCAATTCTGTATAATATTCCACGGCCTGTAGCTGAGATTTGTCCATGGATCGCTCCTTGACTGATGGGCTTCTGGGTCACACAAGCATAGTAGCTGATATCCTACAATTCCAAGCATGAAAGAGCAAATGAGAGGACAGTCTAATCTTGTAGTTATTATATAGAAAATTGATTTATTTTATATATTTATTAAAATAGTTATGTTCTTCCTTTTCTCATGGCTCAAGGTAGCTTATAAATAATAAAATATTACAATGAAAACCAATAGAATTAAACCCTGGATACACCCCCCAAAGAGGCCTACAGTCCGTACTCCATTAAAAGCCCTGGTGAATACAATGGCCTTTCAGCGCCACCTGAAGATTTCTAATGATAGCCCTCCCCTCACCCACCCCCCTCAGGGAGCCCATTCCTAGTGAGAGCGACAACAGAAAAGACCTGCACTCTGACTGATGCTTGGCAGGCTGCCTTAAGTGGGAAAACAGCCAGTAGGTGGCAGCCTGAAGACTATAGTTGACATACAGGAGAGAAGGGGCTGTGGCTCAGTTCCGTGTTCAATGCCTGTCATCTCCAGCTGTCAAGTTGTGGAAGTCTTTCACATTACTTACTACCTGATTATTTTAACTAGAAATGCCAGGGACCTTCTGGAGAACCACTGCCAATCTGAGTAGACAATATTGACCTTGATGGACCAAAAGTCTGATTCAGTATAAGGCAGCTTCATGCATGTGTTCACAGAAACATGTGGGAACCGACAATCCTTAGGTCCTCCAGCACCTTGAATTGGAGGGGGCGGGGGGCTGGCAGTCAATGTATCTGTTTTAAGATGTGTGAAATATGTTTCCATCATCTAGCTTCTTACAATAACTGGGCTACCACTGTCCCGCTCCGGAGGTCGCGGGCCGTGGGGGCCGGACCCCGGAGCCCCCGACGAACCCCACAAGACCCCCACTGCACGCCTTACCAGGAAGGGGAGAGCACAACGATCCGGCAAGGGAGATGGGAGCGGCGACCCCGCCCGCAGTGCACCCCACCGGCCAAGCCAGGGGGCGAGACTGGGGTCTGCAGAGCAGCCCCTGGGAAGAAGAGCAAGACGACGGCAACGGGGCCGACAAACCGAGAACGGGCACAGAACGGCGAGAGCAGCCGTAGAGTGGCGGCGCGGCCCAGGGGCCACCAGAGCCACCGCCGGCGTATCAACATCCACCCCAGAGACACCCCACCGGCGTCCCGGTAGATAAAGGGGGCGTGGCCCAAGCCGGAGGGGCGGCCCCGGGAGCAGGGTGGGGAGATAAAAGGCAGGGTGGAGAAGGGGCCGGGGAGGAGGAGTACGCTGTGAAACAGAGGGAGACGCAGAGAGAGAGAAACGCACGACGGGAAAGAGAGTGGGAACGTTCATAGCATGCTGGCAGAGGGACACTCCGGGTGCACTTAACCCTGCCCCTGTCTGTCTGAGGCCCCTCACTCCCTCTCCCTTTTTGAAGCCGACCGCTTCCAGGGCCGCCTGTCCTGCCGGAGCCCAACCGAGACCCCGACAACATGGCTACAGGGGGCGCTACACCGAGGACCAAGGGAGGACGCGACAACCACATTCTGAACCAGCTGCAGTTTTTGGGTTTTCTTCAAAGGCAGCTCAATTTAGAGTGCATTACAGCAATCTAACCATGAGGGTACAAAATCTTGGATCAGTGTGGCCAGGTCAGTTGAGTCCAAGAAAGAAGAGAGTTGGCAAACCAAATGCAGCAAGAAAACTAGACAGTTCAGAAGTAGGCCCTCCACAGACATACATGTAACCAGAATATTCCAAAGGAGAGCACAGCTTTGCTAAGTGGAACAGAAACAGCAGTTCTCTTTCAAGTCAGACCCATACAGGACACTGACCAAGATGCAAAAATATTGGTACAGACCAAGTATCTGCTGATGGAAGGATTTCTGTTGATGGAGGGATTTCTACCAGTGGACTTTGACTTTCTGATCATTCCCTTCCCACTGCAGCTCAGTAAGTTCCACAAAATGCTGCTTCTGGTGGATGGGGGACATGAAGGGGAAATTGGAGGTCTGCCATGGGAAAGGAGAATCAGCCAAAATCACACACACTCTTTGCTGATTACAGATAATCTCTGCAGGATCCAACCTAATGCTTCTTTTCAGAAAACAGCCATACATGAAATGCTTCATATTTTAAAAAAATCAACATTACCCTCTGTCCAAGAGTGTTAGTACAAGTGTCAGTAATCCAGGACATTTCCCTTTCTCCTTGTAATGTCAGGAGCAGCAACATCAGTTCCAGGTCCTGCTAAGGACAACAGATCTGTCAATCCTCCTTTATTTCCCAAGGCAAACAAACTAGAACAGTAAGCTTTCTGACAGGCCACAAATGCTATCAGACAATTCAGACTTCTATTATTTGGAACCAAAGCATTTCTGTACATTTTGGTCTCATCAAACCTCAACAATAGGGCTTTGCTATCAATGCATTTCAGCTTCTCAAGGTTCATACTGAACCCCAAATGCACTAATGTCATTACAGAATCATCTCCGGGTCTGAATTCAGAGATACCAGCTAGCTATCATCCCTCTCTGACATGGCCTAGGCTATATATGATCCAAAGTGGAAAAAAGTATACTGTTTATATCCCACCTAAGACTATTTAAGGTAAAGTAGACCTTGATAATTTGCTTAGAATTGAGAGGCATAAAAGAACTATATTATGAAGAGCTATACAATATATGACAATATACATTGTCATAATTTGTATGTCCTTTACACTGACATGAAGGATGCCAAACTAATTGTCATAATTTGTATGTCCTTTACACTAACATGAAGGATACCAAACTACAGAATGTAGACATATTGCACCTAATTTATCCACAACGGGCTTTACTGCTAGTGTAGACATATTGCACCTAATTCATAATGATCTTCATCTGTTGTTATTCCCTTTAATATGAAAGTATGAGACCACTGTTCAAAAAGCTTGATATACGGATGAAAACAGCAAATGTTGAACAAATGTGATTTATTTTGTTTTCAGTATTTGGATCATCCTTTTAAAAAATGATCTTTGCTAGAAAGGCAGGACTGAATTTTATGACTTGCATAAAACATGTAAATTAAGAAACTTTGCATAGGTTTGCTCATTTTGTATATTTTACTGTTTCTCCTAATCATGCAGAAAGATGCAAAGAGATAGTTGGACACTGAAGCCCTCTGGAATTCTTATTCAGTCATACATCTTCGACTTTTGAAATTTCACTAGGCATTTCCCACAGACTTTGAAGCCTATTCTCACAGCGATAGGGGTAAAAAGATGTGGTATAAATGAGAGCTGAATCACAGAAACCTGAATTCTGCACCCAGTGCGAAATCCCATGCATTTTCTGTCTTTGCACAGAATCACACAGGCCTGGTTCAATATACAGTTCCTGCTTAACATGCTTCAGAAGCAGTACAGGCAACTGGACTTACCACTGCTATGCAAAGGTAGCAGGTAGTACTCTAGTCAATCTGCCACAGAAAACTAATTATTTTTTTTCCCCCCCCCCATCAAGTTGCTGCTGCTCACTTATGGTGACCATCCTACAAAAACATGAAAAGAAGGTGCCCTCATCTATAAATTCCTTCTTGGCCATTTCTATCATGAATTGCCTTATTTTCTCTAGGTCACCATCATACGTAAGAACATCAAAATTCAGCTATTACCACAGGCTTCTACAGGTATACCAACATCTCAATGAGGTACAGAACCTACAGCATCCAAGACAGACCAGGTATTGCTGTTTTTCCAAAGATACATTGTACTCTGTTCTCAGAGGTTAACATATTTAATTCTTCAGAATTTAGTTGTCTCCATGTTGTGCCCAGATACTAATGCATACTCCACCCCATTCAATGGCTCAACTTCCACTCTGAATGTTATAACGAATTAGCCCCCTGTTCTAGAATTGTGCTGTCATCTATTTGGCGAAACAAATTGGTATGTCATGTTTTCTCCCGCTTCCCCTCAACCAAGAGAAGCTTTTATAACAATTGGGCAAATAGTAGCTGTAGACAATTCCTGACTGCTGCCTGTCAAAGCATATCATTAAAGGCTGATTTACATGTGACAAAATAATTCCACATAATGCATTCCAACTGCTCCTGTGGGCTACAATTTGCAAGGGCAATTGTAGTATGTGAACTGACCCCCCACAGATATAGCCATAGCCTCTCTAAAGTATTTCCTCTGGCAGAGGTAGCAGAAGAGAGGTCATTACAATTGTACGAATTGCCACTGAAATCTGTGGCTATATTTATAGAGTCTTCAGTTCCCAAGCTACACTTTTATGCAAATACAATTCACAAGGACAGTCAGAGCACATTGCTCTTACAAAAGAAGGCCTTGTTAATTTCTGAGCCAGCCTTACAAATACAACATGTAGTTAAAAGCCGGCCACGTATGTTTATTCCCCACAAAGTGAAAAGAAAAGGGCATACGCTTACCGAATACTTCTCAATAGTAACACCAGCCTTAGCCCCACTAAACGGAACATCTGAAAGATACCAGACAGACATATCAACAAATACCTGACCTCCTAGTTTCTAATCTCACCAGTCAGAGGTGCTAGGAAAGCAACGGCTATAAGAGCAGTTGGGAATGTACTGGTTCAGAATTTAAGCTTCACTCTATTTACATAGGCTCTGAGTAGGTAACAACATTTAAAAACAATTAAAAACCAATCTACCGTTGAAAGCACCATCTGCGCATCCCTGGCAGCTAAATGCTTGCCAAAATAAGCAGGCCTTGATGCTGCTGGAAGATACTCAGGCTTTGTCATAACCTAGGAGGAAAACCATTCCAGAACTGGAATGAAGCCACCAAGAATAGATATACTTCCCTTTCACTGCTAATGGAAGTATCCCAAACCTGAAGCAGTAAATGTTTTGTACTACCTCATAGTGAGAACAAAGGAATATCCTAAAGACAATTGTGGCCTCTGTACTTCACAAGCATTTTTTTTTTTTGCAGATCACCAGCCTATGGTAAACCTCACTGTTCTCTAACCTGCAGAGTTGCACCTTTCCAATCTTTTACACTTCAACACACATAAAACCATCTGGATCCCACTACAGCTTTCAACAGCCCAATGTTTCCGCTATACTGGGGCTGTGATCATACGCACAATTAGACCCACCATAGGTGCAAATGCTGGGCGGATTTAAAGGGTGCGATCAGACAACAACATCTGGGAAGTGCCCAGCAGCCATTGGCAACCTGTTCTGCTCTGCCGCAGAAGTGGAGTTAAAAGACACCGGAAAAAATCTGTAGAAAACGGGTTGCGACGGACCACGGATAGACTTTCCCGTCTGATCGCTCCAGTGCGCTCTCATGGTGTTGGGATGGTCTGATCAGGCCATCCCGACTTCATGCCATTGGTTCCCCCCCCTTCTCAGTATGCGCATGAAAAGTACGCAGACGAAGAGTGATTTCAGCAAAGTGTACTTTATTCGATCAGGAACAAGACGCCTTGGCCGGCTCGCAGGCCGGCTTATATTCCCCTGGAAACCGCCACCCAAAACACACACCCCCACTTCCCAATAGGTTATTTACAGTGGCCGAGAGTTCCATAGGCTCTCGGCCACAAACCTAGCTCCCTGATTGGTGCGGGCTAGGATCCGCATAGTCCATTGTCTCTTTGAGCGAAGCTCGACGTTTGCTCCTGACCGCGTGGAGCCTAAGCAGGCCACGCGGTCTGAGCTGGATACGTTACAGCGCATCATCGCAAACTCCATAGGGAGCCCTCAGTGTGGAGATGTGATTCCTCGATTCCTCGTTTAAGCGCATTGGAAACAAATGGCAAAAAAAAACCCTGACTCACCCGTGGTTGCATGTAATCACGCAGTGGCGGGCTGTGCCCGCAGCTTCCAAGGACTGTGTGATCGCGCAACTGTGGGTCAAATTCCTCTGAAGGAAATAGCCTCGCTTCCCCTCCATTTTTTTCTGGTGCGTGTGACCGCAACCACACAATTCCAAAGCTCCCCTTTAGATCTACCTGTTACCACTACACTCCCTTATCTCCCCGGCCTTCCCAAAGTTCATTGTCTGGCTTCTCCCAGACTGCCTTCCTTCCTTGCTTTCCTCTATACATACACTAAAAGAAATGTCCTCTTTTTAAATATAGCCTTCAAGGCATAGCCCATACCTCATCCTGGCTAGTGAGGATCTTAGGGTAGTAATGCAGTCTGGAACACAGAAGCTATGACATGTCCTGGCCTGCTTCACTGGTGCACCGCCCTGAAAATGGTTCTACGGATACTTAGGTCCTTTTTGCCTTTGCCGGCCCCTCTGGATTTTCTCAGTGTTCCATGGCAAAACAGAATCCAAATAACCTGGGGCAACAGCAGGCTGAAACCGGGCTGACCACTGAAGGGAGGTAATGTAATGCAGAATGGAGGGGGAAAACCAGAATAAAAAAATTTAACTCGATTTTAGTGCAGAATTGCTTGGAGGACACCGTGGTGAACACGGATTAAAAGGAGAGTGCAGAAAGGACCCTAGAGGATTTGCTGTCTATACTTATGCCTCCTCACCTCCAGCCCATGGATGAAGCTAGATTACAGGTCTGATAATACAAATAATGGAGAAAGGTGAAAGAAAGAGGGCAGGTGAGTTTCTCTTACATCCCAACAGTTCATTATTTTTAAACTAAACATTGTCCTTACAGTTCCCATTCCATCCATTCAGAATATTTGAACTATGCCAGCTCTATTCTGAATGTAAAAGGTGCACACAAGCTTTTCTGTGCATATCATCACTAGCCTGGATGTTTCAACAGTGTTACCTTCTACCGGAGCTCATCCTAGTGCTGTTATAGTCCTAACTCACCTAAACCTGCACATTTCTCCATCATTAAAGCAGTCCTGGCCTAGATAGTCCAGGCTAGCCTGATCCTGTTAGATCTTGGAAGCAAAGCAAAGTTAGCCCTGGTCAATATATGGATGGAAGACCAGAGCAAGGAATACCAGGACCTCTATGGAAAGGCAGGCAACAGCAAACCACGTCTTTTAGACTCTTGCCTTGAAAACCCTATGGGTCACCATAAGTTAGCTGTGACTCGAGGACAAAAAAAAGGGGGGAAAGCTAAGGCTTTTACTTCATCAGTAGTAACTGAGGAACTGGCTTCCGGTCTGGCTCCCGCGAATGGCGGACGCATCCTCGGGTCGCTCCCGAGGGCGTCTCGCCCACCCGCGGTGGAGGAGGGAATCCTCACGAGCGGAGACCCGAACGAGCCCCTCAGGAAAGGAGGAGCTCGGATGCGGGGCGCTTTAGGGCGCACTAGGGGGGAGTCGCTCTTTCGGCCGAGAGGTCGGAGACCGAGGCTTCCGCCATGCCCTGCCCCAATGGACCTTGCTGCGTGAGCGACCCCGAACGGGGTTTAGCGGAACCACCAGACGTCACCGAGTGATAAAGCGACCATCCGAAAAAATGGAAAAAGAAAAGATTGGCTTAACTGTGAGTTGTCAAAATGCAGAGAAAAAGAACTAAAAACGTTTCCCCCCCCCAGCGAAAAAGGCGAGGAGTTTAACCCTCTATTTGTACAAGCGAAAAAGAAAAGGAGGGGGGGAATGGACTGAGCGGATAGTGATGTTTTCCTTTGATGTATTTGAAACAAAGCGAGAAAAAGTTTTGTCTCTCTGGAGCACACTTTAAGAACTTTCTAAAAGTAAACAAAAAAGAAAAGATGTCGGAGCTGGGCAAAAGCGAGTGGAGAAGAAGGGAGGGACTTCCGTCTGGGCGTTTGCTTGTGTGCGAGAGCCGGCTGTTGAATGTTTGGACTGTTTATGGCTGTGAATCCGACGGGAGTTTTGTAAAACGGAAAAGTTTGAACTGTGACAGCGAGGAGTGCCTGGCAAGCGCTTATATAAGTCAACAGTTGCGAGGAGGACCCAGTAGAGAGTTTGGGAGCGGATATAAAAGCGAAAATGAAATTAATACCATTCTCAAAGCGGGGGACCTCCAGTAATGGCATGAAAGGAAGAGGATTTATAGTGGATGAACTGAGAGTGTTAACAGCAACCCGAAGGAGGATCGAACAAGCCGGAAGGAGAAGATAACAGAGGAAGCTCCTCCACGTCAGCGATAGTAAAAGTACCCAACACGCAAAGAAGCGGTTCTGAATGCGCCCAGAAGAGATTTTTTTTTTATTAACAGAAATTCAAAGGAACATTACTAACATACTGACAGAGAATTACATGTGACCGGACTAAGAAAAGAAGTTTGACAACACACAGAAGAAGCCCAAGAAGATTAATTGGACATTACTAACAGCTTAATTTACCAGTTTATATATCACTCAGCTTTTTCTTTCTCCCACTGTCTACCCTTCCCATTTCTTCTTTTAAGCGAAATACCTCCCCTTTTTAGGGGAGCCAATAAAATCTTTATTAAAAAAAAAAAGTAGTAACTGAGGAGCTGTAACAAATCGCTGGTGGAAAATAGAAAAACAACAAAGCGCACACAGTTAGTGTATACTCAGTACAAATGTATCCATTTATTTATGTTGACTTATAGCCTCCTACCACTATCTAATTCAGTTCTGAAGGTGCACTGAAACTGAAGGCGTAACTGAAACACACACATCACTGTTGTTTTTGGACAGAAATTGCTGTGCTGGTACAATCACTTTGGACAAACGCAGTCCCATTAGCATAAGGCAGCTCAGGCCATTATAACTTGCTTGAGTCAACTGGAGTTTCATAGATGAGCATTTCTGTATTTGTCCTAGCTATGGGATATCACAAAATAAATTACAGAAGCAGCCATCTCAAGTTACTTGCTCTGAAGGCAGTTTAATGTGACACCCCTTATTTACTCCTCTTTTTGTGGCCAAAGGTGATCTGGAATGCACAGGTGAAGGGGGTTGGGGGGAGAGACAGGGGTGGGCTGGTAGATAAACAGGGATGGGGAAACAGGGAAATTGGACTCTTCTTTCACTAGACATATTCCTTCTTATTATTCCAAATTTTACTTTTTCCAGTTTACCAACAGACAAGCAGGTACACTAAAGCTCCTGTCAAGTAATTTGCAAGTCTGTCTTTAACAATGGATATACTGTGTTTGTTGCAAGTAGATAAATAGGTACCACTTCGGTGGGAAGGTAACAGCGTTCCATGCACCTTGGTGTTTAGTCATGCCGGCCACATGGCCACGGAAACGTCTTCGGAAAGCGCTGGCTCTTCGGCTTTGAAACGGAGATGCGCACCGCAACCCTAGAGTCGGACTCGACTGGCTTTCGAGCAAGGGAACCTTTACCTTTATACTGTGTTTAGAGCTGTTTGAAGCTTAGGTTTGATAAGTAAGACACTATTGTTTATATTCCAGTTTTCCCCAAGATGACAACTTGTGTGTGTGTGTTTTTTTTTTAATTCTCTTTCAAATTCCTGGAATTTTTATTAACTCTAGCATTTGATGCAAACAGCAGCCTTTGTGTGTTAAGTCTTTATTTCCCAAACTATCCATAACTTTCTGGTTAGAGTATAAGGTCATTTCCAATATGAACATGTATTTAAAAAAATGCATGGTGCTAAAGATCACACACTAGAAACTGTAGCTCAATAAACAGCAGTGCTTATGTGCTGAGCTAGATGGTAGCATTAACCAAGCAGGGAGAAAAAAAATCAGAATTCATACCACATTATAAAGGAGTTCTGGTGCTGCTGCTCATCCTTTACTGCTATTTTTTTGGAAGGGCAGGAATCAGAAATCCAATTGCCCATGCTGGAAAGCAGCCAATTAAGGCTTACATAATCAGGTTTATACAGAATATGCAAGAGAAGGCTACTCAGCTTCACGGTGGAAGTCCGGCACTTAAGAGTACCATCCTGTCCTGGAAGGGTGGTTGTGGAAAGCACCATCGTCCCAGCTGACTTATGACTCAGCATGGGTTCTGAAAAGGAAGATGTTCTCACTAAACTGTTAGTGTTCTTTGAGGGGGTGAACAAACATGTGGACAAGGAGGATCCAATAGATGTTGTTTACCTTGACTTCCAGAAAGCTTTTGATAAAGTTCCTCATCAAAGGCTCCTAAGCAAGCTCAACAGTCAAGGGATGAAAGGACAAGTCCTTTTGTGGATCAAAAACTGGCTAATTAATAGGAAACAGAGAGTGAGTATAAATGGGCAATTTTCACAGTGGAGGGTGGTAAGCAGTGGGGTACCACAGGGCTCAGTACTCAGTTCAATGCTTTTTAACTTGTTCATTAATGATTTGGAGTTGGGAGTAAGCAGTGAAGTGGCTAAATTTGTGGATGACATGAAATTGTTCAGAGTGGTGAGAACCAGGGAGGATTGTGAGGCACTCCAAAGAGATCTGTCGAGGATGGGTGAATGGGCATCAACATGGCAAATGGGGTTCAATATGGCCAAGTGCAAAGTGATGCACATTGGGGCCAAAAATCCTAAATATAAATACACATTGATGGGGTCTGAACTGGCAGAGACTGACCAAGAGAGAGATCTTGGAGTCGTAGTAGATAACTCACTGAAAATGTCGAGACAGTGTGCAACTGCAATAAACAAGGCCAACGGTTTGCTGGGGATTATTTGAAAGGGAATTGAAAACAAATCAACTGGTATCATAATGCCCCTGTATAAATTGATGGTGCAATCTCATTTGGAATACTGTGTACAATTCTGGTCACCACACCTCAGAAAGGATATTATAGCATTGGAAAAGAGCAACTCGAATGATAAAAGGGTTGGAACACTTTCCCTATGAAGAAAGATTAAAACGCTTGGGGCTCTTTAGCTTGAAGAAACAACGACTGAGAGGTGACATGATTGAGATTTACAAGATTATGCATGGGATATAGCAGGTAGAGAAAGAAGGACTTTTCTCCCTTTCTCACAATACAAGAACTCGTGGGCACTCAATGAAATTGCTGAGCAGTCGGGTTAGAATGGATAAAAGGAAGTACTTCCTCACCCAAAGAGTGATTAACACATGGAATTCACTGCCACAGGAGATGGTGGTGGCTACAAGCACGGACAACTTCAAGAGAGAATTGGATAAACATATGGAGCAGAGGTCCATCAGTGGCTATTAGCCACAAGATATAGATAAGAACTCTCGTATTTGTGGTGCTCGGGGGGTGGGCAAGAGTGGGAGGGCTTCTAGGGTCCTGGACCCACTGGTGGACCTCCTGATGGCACCTGGTATTTTTGGTCACTGTGTGACAGAATGTTGGACTGGGTGGGCCACTGGCCTGATCCAACATTGGCTTCTCTTATGTTCTTATGAGTGGGTTAAGCCTTCTAGCATGAGTGTAGAGAGGACCTTAGCTGAGGCCCAGAAAAACCATTTTCTGCAGGGAAACTGATCTCGATTGCCTGGAGATTAATTGTAATAATGGGAGATCTCCAGGTGCCACTTGGAGGTTGGCAACTCTATCAATGCAAAACTATAGAAAGAGGGTCTTATGGAATTTATTGACCAGTCAGAAAGTCATAAGTGTCTCATAAGATACTCACGAGACCTGGCTGCCCAGTGTCCAATTTTAGTGGTGGAAAGTAACTGAAAGCTAAGTCAGTAGGTGTGGGTTTGTATGGCTGTGCTTTTCTGCTCAGGCAAGGCCTGGCCTGGCTGGGGCCTTTCATGTGCTACTCTGAAAGGGCCTGAGTCTTTGCTATGCTGTCTGGTAGAAGGGGGGGGTCTTTGTTGCTCTGTAGCATTGATTGTTTACTGGCTCTTTTGGTCCTGCTGAGGGAGAGAAACAGTGTGGTGTGACTTTCATAGGGTTGTCAGGTCTGAGTTGAAAAATACCTGGAGACTTTGGAGGTGGATCTTGAAGAGGGCGGGGTTTGGGGAGGGGTCTCATCATGGTACAATGACATAGAGTCCACCCTTCAAAGTAGCCATTTTCTCCAGGGGAGCTGATCTTTGTCAGCTGGAGATGAATTGTAAAAGTGGGAGATCCCCAGGCCCCACCTGGAGGCTGGCAACCCTAGACTTTAATGGCATAGTTAAAGCGAAGGGACACTGAGCTGATGCAGGTTTGGGAGGGAAGGAGGAGTCTGTAGGTCTGACTATTCCTTTTTAAAGCAAGAAGACTTTATCTAGCAATAGTGAATCAAAGGTGGTTTGTTTAGTTGTTTTTGTGATCAAGGGTCGTGTGTATGTCCCATTAAGCAATTCCCTCCAGATTTAGTACACAAAGGCTGCAATCCTAAGCATTTAGTTGGAATTCTGAGTCAACAACATGTTTAGGACTGCCATACAAATCTCTTTACCTTCCTCCATTAGACAGCCTGAAGGACGTTTTCCCTAGGGTTGCCAAGTCGAATCTTCTTACCGGTGGGGGAGCATCGCCGGACTCCGGGAGCTCTCCTCTAATGAGCGTGTGTGCAAAGCATGCGCACGCCACCAGCACGTCCCGGAAGTGACGCACGACGTCAATCAAGTTGGGGGCGTGGCCCCGATCGTCGGAGGGGAAACCATAGTGATCGACGTGGTTGTGTTACCTCCAGTGACGCAGCCACACTGCACTTCGGGGGGTGGAGTTCCCCCCAGGGCCCAATTCTGTGACGGCAGAAATCGGGCCTCCAAAGCGGGGGTTTACCCGCCCCCCACCCCCACTTGGCAGCCCTAGTTTTCCCCCATCTCACTTTCTGCTTACTTTTTAACATCCATCCTGTTAAAGAGCTTGGAAGTTTGCATGCTATCCTGGGTTATTTTGGTTGGTATTAGTACAAGGTATGGCTTTGGCTTTTGATTTTCTTTCATGCACACACTGAAATCTGAATTGTTTTCTATGCACTCCTTTCCCCCCCCCCCCTTGGGGCAGAGGCTTGACTTTTTAATTTTTCTGTTGACTTTTGTGCTGCTAAGCACCATGAGCATTTATGCTACAGTAGTAATATTAATTTGCCATCTGCCTATGAGATGGTAGGCTTCTTTAAAAAATAAAAACAGGCAATGTGTACACAAAAATACACAGCCTACAAAGATGGTTTTTTTAAAGGAAGCGTATTTCTTTGGTCAGAATATTGACAGAGGGTTGTGGAGAATCTTTACAGTGCATTCTGATGCAGAATTGCTCTAGTCTAAATCCGCTGAAGTTAATGGGCTTAGACTAGGGTACTTCTGCATAGGATTGTGCTTTTAGAAAGAGTTCCTCCTGCCCTGGACTCTTTTTGACTTGTCAAGCTAGTCATACACTTACTTACTTGGAAGTACATTCAGTCCAGTCCAGTAGGTTTTGTTCTCAAGTAAGCACGCATAGAATTGCAGTTGGCAGCTTTTTATTAACAGAGCTTATTACTCCTTTGTATATAAAAGAAATTAAGTACAAAACTGAGAGAGAAACCTAACTGGGTGGTATGACCAAGTGTTTGGAAGGCTGGTTATGTGTGCAGATGGTTGAAAGGGGTGAAATAAAAAGCATCTAAGAACTTACCAAGCTGTTTTAAAGAGTATCAGAGACTGTGATAACTTTTACTAAAAGTAAACAATCCCCAAACATGGTGCCCATGAGGAAAGATGAGAAAGACAAACAAGTGAAACCTAAGCTTCTTGCCGGAACTGTTGAATCAGCGAGTCCTGTTCCTAGACAGGACACAAATACAGAGTTGCAAAAGATGCTGACGGAAGCATTGCGGCCCATGCTGGAACAAGTAACGGCATTGCATAGCAAATTCGACACACAGAAAATGCAATTAAATAAAATAGCCAAAAAACCAGACAAAACTGAACAAAAAGTAAAAGAAGTGGATGCCAACACCAAAAAACTTTAAAAGCAACTGCAGGTGATGCAGAAAAAGAGACTGATGGAGAAGTCTCAACTATTACAGCTACAAATGGAGAGAGCAAGCTATGTCTTAAGAAAAGACTGAGAATCTGAAACAGACTATGTGTGATTCATTAGGCCCCATGGCAGACATAAAAGCGGATATTCTACAAAGCAAAATAGATACGATGTCAGGTCCAACAGTCAAGCCAATGGAGTACAGTCTTCCAAGAAGCATATACTTTATTGTCAGTACTATTGGTCAGTAACACAAGCACTGTTAGGAATGAGTAAAAAGGGAAAGCTTACTGAGATATACAGAGTTCAAATGACCCCCACCCGTGGGCAATCGGCCTGATTCCCGTGGGTGGGAAGGAATAACCGATGCAGCTGAGCTGGGAAACGAAACCAGTCACACGGTTGATTAATATGAAGACACTACAACACTACAACTAGACAGTGGTACAAGGTTACAGATAACAGGAGAAGCGAGACAGGGAAAGGAATGCGGCACCCAGTCGTATGCAGGTCAGGCGGGTGCCCCCTCAGTCCATAAACAATATGGCAGGGTAGCTGACATTCGATCTATAGATCATATTCTGAATTTACAAGAAAAAATAATCTGCCTGGGGAAGTGATTATAAGATTCTCTAGAAGACAAGTGAGAGATCAAATTCTCAAAGCGACAAATGGATCTACCCTGAAGATTAAGACAAAGAAATAAAAGTGTTAAAGGACATCCCGTTTGAAATAAGAAGGAAGAGAAGGAAATATAGAGACTTGGTGATATTTTTACAAAAGTATAACATCCCATACAGATGGATCGTCCCCGAAGGCACAATCTTCAAATTCATGGATAAGATAGAAAAAATTGACTCTGTTGAAAAGGCACACGAATTTCTGCATTTACACAGTCGTCCATCAGGAGAAGTAGAAGACAAGAGAAAGGATAGCACCAAAGAAAGCGAAGAAGAAGCAGCAGCGACATCTTCAGATGAGAAAGATTCCAAATTAGGGGCAGCTGCACCGAAGACAAGCTATCTTTTGAGGAAGAAAAAGTATAAAAAATGAGATGTTATTACACTCTGAAAGCTCTTACAATGTATTGTTATAATTGTTTCTTTGATTGCTTTTTAAGAAGTCAGAAGTGGTGGTATTTAAATTTATTTTATAGTATAAATTAACTATTAGATGACCACATTAAATGAACTTAAATCGAACTTTGAGTTAAAAGCTAATTTGTTAAGCAGTATCTATGATCACCATCTCTTGGGTTCTTAGTGGGTTTTCTTTACTTTCTCCCATAATATGTAGATCCCCTTCCCTTTTTTCGTTGTAGTTTATAGAAAATGCAAATAAAAAAATCCCCTAAGGGGGGCAAAAAATATAGTGCATTTATAATCCGCTCAGATGCGGATGTCCTTGTTGGGTTTAATGGCCGTAACAATCAGGGTTTTCCAGAGGGCATGCGGAACTGGCTCCAAAACCCCTTGGCCCACCAAGCGATCCTGCTCCTTTTGAATTTTTGGCTTCAGTGCAAAAGGAATGAGCCAGGCCTTCAGCCATATGGGCCACACCTCTGGGTTGAGCTGGAGGGAAACGGGGGGGTGGGTGGGTTCAGTGTAGCAACCGAGCGTTCCATCAAAGACGGCTGGGAACTCATTGCACACCCACTGAAAAGTCTTCTCGGGCAATGTGATCCACCCCTGTGACTTGGAACCACAAGGGTGCAAACCATGCTAGACCTAGTAAACTTGTGCGACTGCCCCCCCCCCCCGCAAGTCCAAGAGTCCATCAAAATTCCGGTACTTCACCCTAACCTTTCCCACCCCTTTAATGGCAACCTCATTCTGTTTGAAGTCCCGCAGGGTAAACCCGGCCGGTCTGAGGCGAGGGCCCCCCTTCAGGTAGAGCCTCCCAAGGGTGTCCTCCAAGATTATGGAAGTGGAGGACCCTGTGTCTAGCTCCATCTGGCATAGGGCTCCCTCAGTTAGGACAATCACTTTAATTTTATCAGGGGTGTCCTGGAGCAAGTAAAGTACCTGGTTTGGCTGGACGGAGGTGGTGTGCAGTTCCGTGGTGTGTGCAGCCTCCAGATGGGTGGTCTGTCACTTCTGGGTCCCCTTGGAATGGCAGGCGTGGGTGATATGGCCAACCTTCCCGCAGCTCCAACACATGGCATTTCGGAAACAGCAGGATCTCTGCTTGTGGGGCTCCCCACAGCTGGCACATGGTGTCGAGATGGCAGGTTTGATGGTGCGAGACAAGGTGGGTGTGCAAGTGCCGTGGCAGGCTGGTCGATGTAGTTTCAGGACCTCCTTGTCCTTGTCAGAGGTGTCCACATGGTGGGCCACGGTGGTGGGTCTCTGTGAAGATGGCAGGCTCAGTGCTTGGCGGACCTCCACTGTGAACTGGTCTGCAGCTTCTGTGGAGAGGGCTTCTTCCAGCGTGTCCTTGAACGTGGGGTCCCACTTGCCTATGAGCCTCCTTTGGATCTGCTCATCTCGCAGGCTGCACACCAGCTGGTCATGGAGCACTTTCTCCAGGTCACGGAAGTTGCAATGTCAGGCAGCATGCTGGAGGGCTGTAACATAAGCTGTGATCGACTCAACCATGGTCTGGTTACTTGTGTGGAGCGTGTGGCAGGCCGTGTTGATGGAGGGTGTCGGTGTGAAGTGCTCCTGCAGCTGGTCCATAATCGTCTTGTACGGAGTGGCTTGTACCTCTGCTGGAGCCAACAGTGAGCAAGTGATCTTGAAGTTCGAGCGGCCACAGACCCGGAAGAAGGTGGTGTGCTTCTTCACGCCATCGGTGATCTCGGAGGACTCCAGGAAGAATTTGAAGCAGGAAACGTAGGAGTCCCAGTCCTCAGCAGTGGCATCAAATGCGTCAAAGTGTCCTGGAGCAGCAGCCATAATCCCAGTTGCGGTGCGATGGGTGTGGCCCTGGAGCTCTGTGTGCGATGTGGTGCAGATATGCGCTGGCTTGCTCAACAGGATCCCATTCTCTTCGCCAGTATAAAATACTGGATTCAAGACACCTTGCAGTGAAACAGCTCTACTTTATCTAGTGATTTCAGGAACAAGACAGACAAACAGGGAAAACAGCCCTAATAGCATGCAAAGCCCACACCCCTTTCCCAGCACACACAACTATAGGTACAAGTACTGAAACATTAACTCCTGATTGGCCACCTCCCAGAGTTTAGGTAGTTATTGTTCTGAAGCAACAAGCTCAGCCAGTCTCTGGTAACTAGCTCTGGAATGCCCCAGGCTCAGTACATAACAAGTGCTGTGTGTACAATTTCAGTGGCTGGATTCTTGCTTTTAGCACCTGGAGCTACCTATACTGTTCTTCTCGAAACTGTTCATGACCTGTTACAGGAGAGGTTTTCCCAATAGATGACTGGCAGTGTGAAACTGACTATCCTAGTGATCTGTTGGATGATGCCATTGTCTTTGATGCTTCCTGAACGACAATGTAGGACTATTTCCATTTTTCTATTAAATCCTGCAATACTGTTGTTAGTTTTGCTTTAATTAAATGTGAGTAGCATTTACTGTTTATCCTGTGGTTGGTCTTGCAGCCACTCTCCCTGAGAGTCGGTGGTTGTGGGCTGGTAGTGCAGGCCTGAGACATGGCATGCCGCATTCTCAGCCGAGATTAGTAATCACAGTCATTCCCTTGGGAAGGCATTGTGACATAAGTGCTTGCAGCAGCTCTCCCCACTCTGCAGTGGCAGCATAACATGATAATTCAGAAGCTTTCATTCTCCAGAGCTGTCAGCTGCACAGATCTCTTTGACAATAATTTGCTCATCAAACGTTTTAAATAAATAATACTGCCTCATTTTATATTTAAGATTTGGCCCAAAAGAAGAGTTACTTAGTCGATAGCAAATTTTCTTCAAGCAACTTAATGAGGTGTTAACCTAACAAATCTCAAACACTATGGGGTATGTAATACAAAAGTGTGTATTAAACCCAAAGAAATTAATCATATTTATGCAAGAGGTTTTTAAAAATTCAATACTGACGTCTTTCAAATTATAGACAATATTTATAATATTTAGGGCTAAAAAAATTATTTACTCTTCCCTGGGCTTCCAGTAATGGAAACTATTAGGCCATTGGAGTTAATACCTAAAGCTGCAATCCTGTGCATTCTTACTTGGGAATAAATTCTCTTAAGTTCAATAGGATTTATTTCCAAATAAAAATGCGAGGTATTAGAGGTCACATGAGTTAACTTGTAACTGATTTCTTAAATGTATGTTGGAAAAGATTTATATGTAAATATTAGACCAAAAAAATTAAGAAGTGTAGGGTTAAAAATTAAGGCAGTTATTTTCTTTTGAGTCCAGTGGTACCTTTAAGACCAACAAAGTTTTATTCTGGGTATAAGCTTTCATGTGGATGCACCTGTAATTATTTTCATTTGCTTGAGACTGCAATGGGAGATAGAAGAGTACAAACAAAAAATGGCAAACTATATTGTTATCAGTTCAACTTCTTGAACTTATTATTGGGTATATTTCTTTTAATGTGTAATTATCATCATGCAAAATAGTTTTAAATGTTCAGTGTAGGCCACTGTTCGACTAAAATATTTATAAGATATCTTCTCTTTCTCAATCCCTCCCTTTCTGAGAATCAGCTACTTTAACCATTCAAATGTTTGGTGTCAATCAAAAGTTGGCATGAAAAATACTGTCTATATCACTTTTGCTCAGTTCTCTATTAACATTCTGCTCCCTCAGAGATCAGTCAAATACTTTTTGAATGTAGGTTGCTCTGGTCCCCAGTTCACCTGCCTTGTAGATGATAGGAAGTCTAGCCATGCAGTCCACATGACAAAAGCCATATTGCTGATGCAAGAAACCATTTGCTTTCTTGTGGGTGTAGTGTCTCCCATCGTTGTGATGTAGTGCTTGTGGAGTAGGAACTCAAAAGGGGAAAACAGAGAAAGCACAGTGCTGGCGTTCATATAAAACAGTAATTTCCTGGTGTAAGAACAAAATTCTGTTTAGTTTTGTATTTTATTATACATTATTAATCATAAGCACAATTATTTTATTTTACAAATTTGAATTACTTCAAGGAGTTAGGGTGGCATATGTGGCATGCAGTAACTCTGCAAAGTAGATTAGACAAAGTGAGTGTGAATTGTTTAAAGCTGTGTAGTTCATTTCATAGCCAAGGTGGCACTGAATCCAGATTTTTGGAACCTGTGTCCCACACTTAACTCATTAAATATACAGTGGTATCCTGAGCAAAGTTACATCCTTTTAAATGCATTCAACTCAATTGAACTCTGGTTATGATGCTCTTGTAGCCAACACCCCAAGGGTGCTAAGGCTCTTTGACTTGTGTGGCTATAAACCACACAGTAAAACAATATGGCGATAAACCACACAGTAAAACAATATGGCTATAAACCACACAGTAAAACAATATGGCGATAAACCTGTGGCGATAAACCACACAGTAAAACAATTATCCAGACAGTAAAGGGTAACAAAAGAATTTATTCGAATGAAGGAACACCTAACAGCTCCTAGATATTCAATGTGTTATAGCCGGGAGCTTGCTTATATGCTCTTCTTGCTCCTCCTCACTTTACATCATCACTGACATAATTTAGACATGATCAGTTCAGTTTTCTTTGCCTGGTTAGTCATCAATCACATATTTGACACACAGGATGTTACTTGGCCACATCTCAACTCTACAATGCAGGTGCTCTGCTCATTAAAAATGATGGATGTCTTCCCTTTTGGCTAGTTCTCCAGACTTCACCTTTGAATGAACTTTATATACATAATGAGGCTAAGTTCATTTTCAGTACAAAATCTATCAGTTCTGTTACAAAATTAGTTTTCTTTCACATTAATACATGCATATAAAAGTATAACAATATTCTGAAAGCATTTTATAAACTTATTTTCACTAAAAGGTATACAAAATATGAAAACGTATCATTACAATGACATTCTAAAGAACTGAACCCTTTAAAGTAAAGGTAAAGGTTCCCTTGCTCGAAAGCCAGTCGAATCCGACTCTAGGGTTGCGGTGCTCATCTCCGTTTCAAAGCCGAAGAGCCAGTGCTGTCCGAAGATGTTTCCGTGGTCATGTGGCCGGCATGACTAAACACCATGCGGCAACTCGGGTCTTGAACTGCTGAACTACCGACCTTCCACAGCCTGCAGTTCAGCGTCTTAACCACTTGAGCCACCGCAGCTCCCCTTTACATTAAGTCTTTTACATTAAGTCTTTTAGTGTTTTAAAGTATCCTATGGCATAAAGCTCTTGTAGATGCACTGAATCTATCTATCAGTCTTTATTTTGGTCCATCAGAATATTTTTAATAATTTTATAAAGCTTCTTTTTGTCTAAATTAAAGCTTTTAATTTGTAAAATACACCACCTTATTTTAGCCAGCAGAGGGTCCTCTTTTATAATACAAATGCTGTATTTCTTTTATAATTGGCTTCCAGTATCTATGACTTCATCAGTTTGTTAGTAGCTGGTTAATGCTTAAAAACTTAAAAGCACACAATGACTTATGGAAGACCCATCTGAACTTCTTAATGAAAAGGTGTGCATGATTGATTACTTTGTTTTCCTAAGCTTTTTGGAACATCTCCTAACATTTTACTTGATAATTTCAAACACAATTCCTTAAAGCTAAACTAGTTTTCTCTTTTTCAATAAACATACAAAAACATTTTATCCATAAGCTTTCATTCTCAGCTATAAACATTCAGAAATATTTACTCTTTTAAGAATTATAAAAGCAACCTTAAAACTTAAGCTTATTTTCCATAGAAAATACAATTGAACTTTATTTAACCTTATTAATTTTGGCAACCTTTTAACTTTGCTTGCGGATCCTTGCCAGGTCAGTTTTAAAAACATTGTGACCAATTTGTCTCTAATTCCTGTGGAACAAAGGATAGAACATCCATCTCTTAACTGACAATTAATTACTGGTGCCTTTATACCAGTCCACTTCATGTCAGTGTCCATACAAACAAAGAAAGTCTTTTCCTCTTTAAAATAGGTTGAAAAGGCAAACATATATATAGATATTGCTTATAGACTGTAATAGTTCAATATTAATATGTTAGAGTATCCCAAACTTGAGGAAAGAGAAGCCTCTTTGATGTTTCCCAATTTAAAATCACTGAAAATCAGAAGCTGAATGAAACTTCTGAACTCATTCTCTGAAGTAGGGAGGTTCTCATAAATCTTAAAGTTTGACAGTTCATCCCAATTAAAAGAGCTGACGCAAAACACCTGTTCATTAAAACTCAAATACTCATAGTTGGAAAAACCCTCCCTTGTCAATTAAAAATGAATTAAACCACCTGTCTTTATAAAGCTGTTTAGTGGCTAACAGGTTGTTAATTCTCCAGGAAAGTCCCAGAGAATTTCTCCCAAAGGTTTCTGTAAATCAACAATAATCAATAGACAATCACTCCCACTTTGGAGGAAAACCTCGTGCCAGCAGCTGGATGCTCCGGGCACTACTTACTAGAGTGGTGGTAGGAAAATGAGGCAATTGGTATCTCCCCCCCCCCCGTGCCATTACATCATTTCCAGCATGAATCTCTGAGAATTTCAGGCACATGCTAAAGCATCACCCTGATGCATTGACATAATTTCTGGTTCACACCAGAAGTGACATTGTAAAACCAGGTTCAAATCCTTGCTCTGCCATGCAAGCTTGCCAGGTGACCTCGGGCCAGCCGAACACTCTCAACCTAACCTACCTCACAGGGTTGTTGTGAGGATAAAATGGAGTTGAGAATGTTGTAAGCTGCTTTGGGTTCCCAATAGGGGAGAGATGTGGGGTATAAAAGAAGTAAATAAGTTTCATGCTTTAAAGTTTCATGCATATTACCTAATGATGGGTCTCCAAAGAGCAGTTGATGTCTGAGCATGAGCGTGATCCCTGGAGTAGGTCTTGAATATAGCCTGCACCAGTTCCATTCAGTTTCCTGCCATCCTGTCTGCTTTTGACATTGTGCAGCTGTGCACCGAAGTTTTAATTTATTCACCCAGGTCAGGGCTTTACTCAGGAGTTATGGTGCCCAAAGCAACCACCCTACCACAGTGAAGGTATTAATGGCAGCCAATTTAACTTATGTTTCTGTCATGGTTTCCAAAGAAAACAGGAGTGTGTGTTTTACAGCAGGGAATGTGTGTGAATCTCAGCTTTTAGTTTTCATAAAAGGTTACCGTTTTGATCATAGAGAAAAGCTTGAAGATACGGCTGCAGTTTCCTTTCCTCTTTTCAACAATGTTTTTTTAAAGTGGACACCCTCTGTAGTTTTCTTTCTTTCACACAATAAAAGAGTGGCCAGCTGGATTTAAACTCCAAATCAGGTACTTTACCAATTTCTCATTATGTTCACTCAGACATGCAAGTACTACAGCAGCCATTGGCAAAGGCTGTGTGAATAGACTCTCAAGAGCACCCATGTTTCATTTAAAGCACAGTGTTTATAGTGTGAGATAATGTCCATGGACTCCATGATGGATAAGCAGCTTTCAGCAGCCTTAATGCAAGCTTTGTCATTTAGACAATGCATCCATGCTGTGAGGCATTCTATTCTTAACAATGACTTCATCATTCATAGGCAGCTGGTTGCCACCGCTTGCCATTCTAGTAGTGTTTTGCAAGGATCTGTGGCTGACTATTTGTCTGTAAAGGAAGCTCTGGAAGGAGAGGAGCAACTCTGGCTACTATGCAACTTAAAAAGGAGATAGGAATGATTCCCCCCCCCCCCGCCGCCCATGGATGGATCTAAGTTGAATTTGTAGAGAAAGAACAAGCTATTTTTAGATCACATAGATTTGTCAGGTCCCCTTGGTAACTCTCAGATCATCCAAAATGCCTTTTCCCCCCTCCTGACAAACCTCTGGTGGAGAATTATTTTTTACTCTGTTGCGTTTCATTGCCTGTTGCAGTTACTTATCTATGCAGAAGGATCTATTAAAGAGGTTCTCATCTTTCATCTAGAATTTTAAAAAGACAGTTATGGAGATTTATTGCAATTCAGCTCCCTTGTTTTAGGAATGAGGATAGTGAATGTTACATTGTTTTTAAAAATGAGTTTTTCTAATTCAGTTTCTCCCGGTAAGTGAATGCAATTGTAGGCTGCCTATGAATATATAATAATAAAACATGTCAGATACATTTCTTTGTCTGCCTAACGCAGGCACAAAACTGATTAGTACTGGGTGACAACTGCGCAACTCTCAGGTCAAATTTTAGGCATGGCTGACTAAAGGGGAAGTGTCATATATACTGACCTTTGGTTCCAAATTATTTGGATGATGATCAGGCATGACCAATATAACCAGATATATCCTAATGAAAATTGCCACAATTAGTTGCTGTAGCTGTGTCTCTTGCTGTAGCTGCTTTAGTATAAATTTAGAGGATAATTTTCTAAGGCCCCGGTCACACGGCAAAATTGCCACGGGAGAGGCACGGATGGTGGGCGGATTATCTGGGTTCAATCACACTCCAACATCTGGGAAGTGGAGCGCACCTGTGGCTTACCGCCGACAATGCGCCTTAAAAAACTAGTACATCCAAGGTACTAGTAAATGTTTGCCACAGGCTGCCTCCAGACGCCCGTGGTGTGATCGCGCCGGCGCGTGGCATTCCCCTCTGGTCCCTCGTTTACCTGCCGGCGCCGAGGGAAGGATCCATGGTGTGCTGCTGGTGCGTCTGATCACGTAATTGCGCATCAAACTGCACCGGGGCAATGAGCCATGCCTCCCCCCCGCGATATCCGGCCTGTGTGACCGGGGCCTAAGATATCTACAGCATGAATTAGATGTACACAGTGAAAGAAGAGAAAGCCCTTAAATAGAATTGGGCCACATTTTCTCTTCACATAATTTTGGTAAGTTTTACAGAGTTACACAGAGTTTCTTGAAGGATTCCAGTGGCAGATTTCATGATCCACTGGTTCATCCGGATTTTCTGTGCTGCTAACTATATCCTTCTTCAAGGTTGTTGATTTTTGCTCCCTTTTTATATTTTAAACTTGATTTGTTGCAGCAGAAGAAACAGGCAGCTGCCGTTTCCATCCACCTGTCCTTAGACTTCATCCAAAGATATCAAGGCCACTCTCAGTTACGGAAAGAAGTCATTACTTAGTGATAGAGCTTCCACTTTGCATGCAGAAGGTCCCAGATCCAATCCCCAGCATCTCCATCTAAAAGGGTCAGGTAGTATGCAGTGTGAAAGCCTTGCACCTGAGATCTCAGAGAACTGCTGCCAGTTAGAGTAGACAATATTGACATTGGTGGACCAGTGATCTGACTCATTATAAGGCAGCTTCATGTGCTCAAGGAGATAAAATGAAGGCAAGGAACAAAGAAAAGCAGCACGTCGAATAAACTGTCTAGAATAAGAGGTATCTAGCAGCAAGACCAATGGGTTTTCATAATGGAGACGCCACAAACAAAAGGATCCCATTTTGTAGCCACCCACCTCTATTTCAGAAGATGGGAGTACACAGAACAGAGCCTCCAAGACTACCTGAAATGGAAGCTCAAATACTTTGGCCACCCAATGAGAAGGGAGGACTCACTGGAGAAGACCCTGATGCTGGGAAAGATTGAAGGTCAAAGAAGACGGGGACGGCAAAGGATGAGATGGTTAGACAGTGTCACCGATGCAACGAACATGAAATTGAGCAAACTTCAGAGGACGGCGGAAGACCGGAAGGCCTGGTGTGATCTGGTCCATGGGGTCGCAAAGAGTCGGACTCGACTGTGTGACTGAACAACAACAACAACAACAATATGGGAGTAAGTGATCCTGAACTGTTTTAAGGCTTTAAAAATAATAGTATGCACTTGTTGGCTGTTATCACTTCAGATCCCTGGACTTTTCCTAGCAGTTTTATATAGATCATATTGAAGAACAAGATGGACACGTCTGTGACCACTCCTCCCTCCCCCATATTATAGACAATGACCTTAAAAAGTAACTTTGGCCCCTGCCACATGGGGCGGAAAGGGACGGGCTGAAGTGCGGCTTCTGAAAGCCGCACCAAAAGAAACACGCCGTGGCGGGATCACATTGATCCCCTGAGCCGCGGCGCATTCCCTCCCCGGCACGATCAGATGCTGGGGGAAGCGACGGAGGGGAACGGGAGACTGCCAAACTGCGCATGTCTGAGCATGCGCAGTTCAGGCAGGAGCCGGGGATGCGCCGGCAGAAAGACGGGTTGGCGATCCCACAGCCGGTGTTGATGCGGCCGTTGTGGATGAACCACCTCGGTAGGTGGTTCATTTTTGATGTGTCTCTTCGGGGGAAGGGCCGGATCGGGGATGGGTGTGCAATGCTGCCCGATGTTGCAGTGGGATCGCGGCCGTTTGCTCCGGCCCCAATCTGGCCCACTCCCAGCCCAAAACCCCTCGTGTGGACAGGGCCAGTGTTTAGCATTACGCTGACAGTTTCCATCGTCTGTGCTGATTCTCTTCATTGCATTGGACAGTCACAGCCATTTGGAGTAAGTGCCATGATCAAAATTATTTCTCCACGAGATTATTGAAAACTGTGGCCATTGTCAAGATTTGTGCAAAACATAAACAAGACACACAATGCCACCCTCTACAGACCTCAAGAGTTTGGAGCTTTCTTTCTTTGACGAGCATGTGGCTACCTTTTATTGCATTTCGTTGGGGTGTGTCTCTGCTTGAAGGGCTCAAGAAGGGAGAACCGATGCTGCTCTCAGGTGTCCCTGAACATACACGGAAGGACACAAAATAAGTTAGGAACAGTAAAAGGCTATGAAGCATTGTTCACATGCTCAATTAGCCCATCATGATTTGTTGACCAGCAGCTGATTCATGTTAAATAGAAATGTTTTCTGCTCAATCTGGTGAGAAAGAAGCGTCACAGAAGACAAAATGTGTTGAAAAATGCTCCTCCAAATGTCCGCATGTACAAGGCTTGTCCTTTGGGGCAGTCCTTCTCCAAGCGAGAGGTGTCTTGGGGCAAGGGAGATGTTTAAATCTCTGTAGCTTGGATGATACTTTGCCTCTATGTTTCCTGACTATTTGGGCTGCCCTGGAGATGAGAGAGAGAGATCTTGGCTCCCTGTGTGGTAATTCCAGTGGGATAGCCTGTGTGGTTCCTGCTCTCTATGGAATGTCACTTCAAGGGCTCAGGGAGCTCCTTGTCAGAATAATGGTTTCAGAGAAGTTAATGAGTGGAGAAAAATATACTCCTAGGGATTCGGAAGGATACCATTTAAGAAAAGCAGAATGGCAGTCTTCCTTTGCAGTGTTTTATGCCAAATGCATCTGAGGGCTACATAGCTTTAGTTGTTATGAGTAATACAAAGTAGCCACAATAAAACACTTTTAAAATACACCTTTTTGTAATTTTAATCTTGAATACCTCCAAAAGCAGTCCTCTGATTCTTGTTGCGGAGCTCCACTAAGATTACACTGTAATCCGCCCCTGCCTCCACCAAGATGTGAATGGCATTCCTGGTGTAAGCCCAATTTTCCTTCATTGGTCCATCTGACCTTTTCTTCCTGAAGTCAAGAGTTGTTTTCCATCTGTCATCGCCACATCTGCTCTGGAGTCTGGCCTTTCTGCATGGCTGCCTACAGGAATTGGCAGACCACTCTTGCAGATAAAGGAAGCAGCCGTGTGTGAAAGGAGGGAGGGGAGAGCATAGCCTCAAGCATGCCTGTGCTTTTGTACAAGAGAAAATTCTCAGTGCCAATTCCATGCAAGTAAATCAGGTCTTGGAGGTGTATTCCACAGGTGGCTCTTACTATGATTATTTCAGTCCCCTGTTTACTTTCCACCTCTCCTTGTAAAGTGTTTCCTCACATCTATTGCAGCCTCAAGGAGTTCTACCCTGCCACTTAGTACCTTTGATTGTTAAGGGACGAAGCCTGGGGAGGACAGGGACCTCAGTGGGATACAATGTCATACAGTCCACTCTCCAAAGCACCCGTTTCCCCCAGGGAAACGGATCTCTGTAGCCTGGAGGCTGGCATCCCTCAGGATCCACTCCATACTAGGGACTCCTCGGGGGCGTGGACCTGGGATAATCATGGAATTGGCAAGGCCACTTGGCCCCACCTTTGTCCCCAACAGTTGGCTCCCACCCAGCCCGTAAGCAGAGGAAAAAGGGAGGCCTGATTACCTCTGAAGAGGCTGATTGGGTCTCCTTTTTCTGGGAGAGGGGTGGGGCTTTTCCCTATTAGCAAGGGGTTGTGTCCACTGGCCACCACCAGGGGCCAGCGACTACCCAGGGCTTGACCCTGGGTGAACAATGGGACTGGGCTCCGGGTCTCTCCAACAAGGAGCCAATAGGAACAGGGAGGGAAATACAAACCCCCCAATGGGATCCAGGGGTGTCCCCTGGATATGTATATAGTTGGCCTCCTGGCCGTTTGTCTTTGTCTTAGTTGTGTAAGAGTCAAGCGTGCACCATGTTATGGGAGCTGAGTGGGCCTAGCCACGCGGTCAACCCACTACACAATA
>NW_015167060.1:1735542-1736954 GCF_001447785.1 Gekko japonicus
TCTGCATTTTTGCCCTTATGTCTCCTCAGCAAAAAGGTCCAGCAAATTCATTTTTAAAAATGAAAACTGGAAATTCAAATGAGCTAAAAATTTTAAAATGGAAGTAAATAACAGGTCATTCTAACAATGTCATGCTATAATACAATAGCAATTGCCTGTATTGTCACAACACGGTAAAAAAGGGTGGGAAAATTGTGCTGATGAGGACAGAGTCTTTGCAGCCCCACATGGTAAGGCTTCTTTACTCTGCTTACATAGTCACTGAAATACAGAGGCAAGCACATTGATGATGGAGCTTCCACACCGGGAGTTTTCTGCAGCTGAGCATTGAATTCCCCCACCCAGCTTCAGCCATCTTGCAGCTTCCCTTCCACATTCATTTCCAGACAATCTGAACAAAAACCGCATTTTTGCCCTTATGTCTCCACAGCAAAAAGGTCCAGCAAATTCATTTTTAAAAATGAAAACTGGAAATTCAAATGAGCTACAGTTTTTAAAATGGAAGTAAATAACAGATCATTCTAACAATGTCATGCTATAGTACAATAGCAATTGCCAGTTTTCAAAACCCCCACAAAAAGCCCTGTATTGTCACAACAAGGTAAAAAAGGGTGGGAAAATTGTGCTGATGTGGACAGAGTCTTTGCAGCAGGAAAATGCACACCATTCCATCCTTGGAGTAAAGCACGTTTGGGAAAGAAAGAGTTTTAAAAGCCGCACTTTGGCCGTCCCTTCTTCCCTCGTGTGGCAGGGGCCTATGTTGTCTGTAAGCACCAAAACCACTGCAGTTTGGAATCCAAGAAAGCAGCTTTGTGGAGGCAGCTTGAGACTCTGGAATGTTCCACCTGCTCATTTTTCTGTAACAGCCAGAAAAACTTATTTGTTTTGACTCACTTTTGGCTGGGATCCCTGGTGAGTTTGCTGGCTGTTCTTAAGCTATTGGTAATTCATACTGTTTTCATGATTTTCTTTTGGTTTTGTTTCAGCTGCTTGGATGTTTAGAAGAGTGGCCTAGAAATTTTTGTATCAATAAAATGAAGCCCTAAATGTCTATCCAAACAGCACAAGCCAGGTTTCTGAATTGATGGCCATGGATTATTTGTACTTTTTCAGGTTTATACAGAAAACTTCTAGGTTGCGTTTTGCCACTTTCAAAATTGGGAGTCCCCCCCCCCCCCATTGCAGCCTGATATATGACTGGCTGGGCCATTTAATTTTTTTTATATAGTACTTTTATTGAATTTTTAAAAATGATAAACACACACCACATAAACACAAAAACAAAAACAAACATAAACATACACTCCCACTATTTTCTGTATACAGCAATACAACTAGTTCTTTTTTTTAATGGCCCCCCGTAGGGGATTTTTTATTTGCATTTACTAAAAACTACAACGAAATTAGGGAGG
>NW_015167060.1:1737421-1737614 GCF_001447785.1 Gekko japonicus
TCCAATTTGCTTTTCACTGCCCAACTTAAAGAGAGTCTCATCACCTTATTCCCCAGCAGACTTAATCAGGATATAACCATGGAGGATATGCCTTCGCTTTAAGCCTCGCTTATGGTCTGCATACAGGCCCTTCGAATTGCAAATGCCCATTTGACTCTCCTCTTCGATCCTGGAAGCCCCTCTGATCATTGGT
>NW_015167060.1:1738977-1741870 GCF_001447785.1 Gekko japonicus
TCTGCAAACACCATTTTTGTTACACAGTTAATTTCAGCACAAGTAACGCGGCTTTTGATTTGAAGCTTTTAAACACCATCTAAAGCTTTTAATCACCATTTAAGATATCTGGCTTGGTTGTTGGTCCTTATCAATGAAGTTTTATGACCCCGTAAACAAAGAGAAAAAACATCAATCTTTCCCTCATTCCTTGTCTGGCCACTAATTACCTCTACCTTGGGCACACAAACTCGGGGTAACTTTGTCCAAAGTCCGAAGTCTTGACTATAGATAGAATTAGAAATATGTGTACTCATAGAGTCCCAGTGTTGCTGTATACGTTAAGAATCCAAAAAGCAAAAAGTTAAATTGGAGGTCGCTGTTATGCAAGGCATGGCGGCCATGCCTTGCTCCATCCATCATTCTAGCTTCAGGGCAGTAACCACCACACCCCCACATTTGTCATATGTGGGGGGAAACAAGTTCCCTGAAATCGGGGGGGGCTCCAAAAGAGCAGAGGAGGAGTCGCTCTGGAACAATCCGAAAAGCTGCACCGCGTCACAGCGCCGTTACTGGAAGTTCCAGTAGGACCAGCTGGGCCATTTAATTTTATCAGCCAACTACAATTTGCACATTTCCCCCCTCCTGTTTGGTCACTTCGTTTAATTATTCAGCGGACTCAGTTGTTTTGTTGTTTATGCTGCCATCTTTTTAGGTTAATGTCCAGGTGGGCTGTGGTAAATATACATTCAGGGCTGTCAGAACAGCAGTATTTGTCACAGAGGAGGTCATAATATCCCTGTTCTTTTATTTGTGTCTACTTTGTTGTTGTTTTTTAGCTAGTGTGCGAATCATTACTGGAAGCTGTGAACAAGCCTTTAAAGTGATATTTGGGAGTCTAGTGGAGACTGACCTGCTTAAGTCTATGGGTCCTATGTATCTAATAGAAGGTGCAAAATAATGTGCTTTAACCATAGGGTATTCTGTTTTTTAATGAATAGAAACAGTGCAGCATATGTTTATGAGACACCAAGCCAGGCCATTGGCCTATCAAGGTCAGACTGGCAGGGTCTCAGATGGTTATCTTTGACCTATTACCTAGGGTTGCCAAGTCAGAAACTTACCGCAGCGGGAGACTCCCGGCCGGCATCTGGAGCACACGCAAAGCACGCCCACGCCGCATCCACATTACCCAGAAGTGACGCGGGTATGCCGAACATGCTGGGGGCGGGGCCAGGACCATCCAAGGGAAAACCATAGCGTTTTCCCTCGGATGACCGTGGCCCCACCCCCAGCGTGCCCGGAGTGCCCGCATCACTTCCGGGCGACGTGCACGTCGAGGTGGAGTTCCTCAAGGTCAGACTGGCAGGGTCTCAGATGATTATCTTTGACCTGTTACCTAGGGTTTTCCCCGCCCCCCGGGGGACTTGGCAAGCCTACTATTACCTGATCCTTTTAGCTGGAGATGCAGGGATTGAACATGGGACCTTCTGCATGCAAAGCAGATGCTCTACCACTGAGCCATGACCCCAGCCATATCTGCAGGCTTACCAATACTTGTTCTTTCAGTATTCTCTTAAATCCTCACATTGTACAAATTTTTAAAAACAAAACAGATGAACCAAACATTCCAAAGCAGAGCTAATAATTAAACATGTGAATATGTGGCATTCCTTAAGGAGTCAGCATTATCTCCCACTCCCTTGCACTTGTATGTACCTTCCCAAGTCAAAGGAACCTCTTATTCACAATTTGATATTTCCCCCCCAGTTTATTCTTCTGATTTTTGGAGGTTCCGTCTTATATGTTTGAATATTTGGGGCTGGCAACCTAGCATTTGTTGGTAAATTAGAGCAAGGCATGTGTAGAAAATCTGTGCAACTGTTGCACTGTGTGTGTGATCTCTGGCATATGTCTGTAAATGAAAAATCCTGGTGTGCAGGGGGGCCATATGTTCCCATGCTTCTTTCAGCACAAGTGAGAGAAGAGTCTGGGGGTGGGGGATGAATGTGATTCTGCCTGAGCTGCCTGCCTCCTCCAGCACAGGGACTGGGAGCATGTGTTTCCAAGGCAATCAGTAACATCTTACTCACCCGTTCTTCCATTGTTACCCTGCCAATCTGACTTCATTTAGCTGGGAAAAGGAGGATGGACCAGCTGTTGGTACAAGGGCCCATGCTGCCTCAACCAAGGAAAAACACCTCCAATTAAAGCTGTTTATCTTGATATAACTTATTAATTTATTAATTTTTTGCATTTATATCCCACCCATCCAGTAAATGGTCTCAGGGTGGGTTACAACAATTTAATAAATACAATAAAATTTAAAACAGATTAAAACATATATAAACAGTAGTCATGCTTGCCGTAGGGAGAATCCGGCCCATAGATGTAACTAGCCAGTTACCAGTAGGTGGCAGACCACAACCTTGGGGGGGGGCATATGTGGATGCCCACTGCCTCAGCCAAAGGCCTGGCAGAACAGCTCCATCTTGCAGGCCCTGCAGACTTGCATAAGATCCCGCAGGGCCCTGATCTCAATAGGGAGCATGTTCCACCAGGTGGGGGCCAGGGCAGAGAAAGCCCTGGCCCTGGTCGAGACTAGGCAGACGTCCTTTGGGCCAGGGATCGCCAGGAGATGTTGACTCTCAGAGCGTAACGCTCTCCGGGGCATATACAGGAAGAGGCGGTCCCTTAGGTATGTTGGTCCCAGGCCGTATAAGGCTTTGAAGGTAATTACCAGCACCTTGAAGCAGATCCGGTACCCAACTGGCAACCAATGCAGCTGACAGAACACATATCGAACATGAGCCCATATAGGCGTCGACATCAGCAGACGCGCCACCGCATTTTGTATCAGCTGTATTTTCCGGAGCAACTTCAAGGGTAAGCCTGTGTAGAGCAAATTGCTGTA
>NW_015167060.1:1742085-1747641 GCF_001447785.1 Gekko japonicus
GGATGCCCACTGCCTCAGCCAAAGGCCTGGCAGAACAGCTCTATCTTGCAGGCCCTGCAGAATTGCATAAGATCCCGCAGGGCCCTGATCTCAATAGGGAGCATGTTCCACCAGGTGGGGGCCAGGGCAGAGAAAGCCCTGGCCCTGGTCGAGACTAGGCGGATGTCCTTTGGGCCAGGGATCACCAGGAGATGTTGAATCTCAGAGCGTAACGCTCTCCGGGGCATATACGGGAAGAGGCGGTCCCTTAGGTATGTTGCTCCCAGGCTGTATAAGGCTTTGAAGGTAATTACCAACACCTTGAAGCGGATCCGGTACCCAACTGGCAACCAATGCAGCTGACAGAACCCATATCGAACATGAGCCCGTATAGGCGTCGACATCAGCAGACGTGCCACTGCATTTTGTATCAGCTGTATTTTCCGGAGCAACTTCAAGGGTAAGGCTGCGTAGAGTGAATTGCAGTAATCAAGCCTGGAAGTGACCATTGCATGGATCACCGTAGCTAAGTCCTGGGGGGAGAGATAGAGCTTCATTAGCCTGATCTGCCTAAGATGGAAAAATGCAGATCTGGCGACTGCAGCAACCTGGGCCTCCATTGATAAGGAGGTATCCAGAGTTACTCCCAGGCTCTTCACCAACTGGGCTGGCACCAGAGGTGTCCCTTCCAGAGTGGGAAGCCTGGTGCCCACTTCCAAACCCCCACGACCTAGGTACAGGACCTCTGTCTTTGATGGATTTAACTTCAGTCGACTCTGCCGCAGCCATCCAGCTACAGTGAGGCGAGGTGGTGGGTCATAAGATCATAATTGACCGTATCAAACGCTGCCATTAAATCTAATAATGACAGCAGCGCTGACCCGCCTTGATCCAGATGTCTACAGAGGTCATCTGTAAGGGCAACCAGAGCTGTCTCCATCCCATGGCCAGGTCGGAAGACCCATGGCTTGGTGTGAACGTGGCCCACTTCGTCAGATGCCTGAAGTGACACATGTAGGTAGGTGTGGTTTCATGCACCCAGACCAAGTGAGCAGCCTCTATCTCATCATTAGTTTACATCCAAAAACAAAAAGGCAAAAATGAGAAAAAAACTACAGGAACAGGAAGGAACTCCGGAAAAGTCCCAGTAGATAGGGAGAAGTTGATGATTTCTTCCAGAGGAGCCCGAATGCTCTCCCCGCAAGATTTCACTAGCCAGGAAGGGCATGGATCAAGGAGGCAAGTATTGAGCCTCACAGCTGCCAGGGTCCTGCCAGTGTCCTCCCGGGTGAGTCGACTGAAGTGGTCCAATAATGGACCAGAAGACAGACAAGGGGCTTCCAGTTCCTTTACTGTCTCAAGTGTGGCCAGGAGGTCCTGGCGGAGTGCCATGATCTTATCTGCGAAATAGCTTGCAAACGCCTCACAGCCAATAGCCAATTCCCTACTATTTGGTCTGCCCTCAGACAGAGTCGTAATAGACCGAATAACTCTAAGTAATTGGGCTGAGCACGAGCTCACAGATGCAATGGAGGCTGCATAGAAATCCTTCTTTGTGGCCTTCACTGCCATCTCATAGGCTGTCATAAGAGTCCTATAAGATGTTTGTGACACTTCATCACGAGCACGCCGCCACCTTCACTCTAGCCATCTTAGCTCCTGCTTCATCCTTCACAGTTCCATGGTATACCATGGTGCTGCTTTGGTGTGGGGGTGCAGAGGGCGCTGGGGGGCAATCTTGTTGGCTTCAGAGAGCCGGTTATCCCAGTCCTCCACCAGCTCATCCAATGAGACACCAGGGGGCATTGGATCCTGCAAAGCCTCCTGAAGCCGACTAGGGTCCATTTGACTTCGAGGACGAGCATAAATACGCACGCCGCCTAAACAGGGTGGGCATGCCTTCAGGGCAAAGTGGTCAGACCATGGGACTACATCTGTAGCCATCAGATCCACATGTATCCCCATCCCAAAAATCAAATCCAGCGTGTGGCCCGCTTGGTGCATGGGAGACGAACGATATAAACTGGGAGAGTCCCAGTGCCTCCGTGGATGACACTAGGTCTCTGGCCTGGACAGACGCTGCATCATCGGCATGAACATTGAAATCACCCAGGATCAGGATATTCCAATGTCCAGCCTGATACAGCATCTAACAGGTCGGATAGGATATCTGCTGGTGCGTTAGGCGGTCGGTACACCAGCCAGATAGCCAAACTCTCCTCAAACAACTTTGAAGAATGCCATCTATCTACAGAAAAGACAAAAAATTTAACTGGGTCTAAAGGATTTGCTGCTTAATAATCAAGAAGGGCAAAAACACTGAAATGGGATTGCCTAAGTTTTATAAATAATTATAGAGGGGATAATTACATATATACACTGCTCTTGTCATTCACTTCCTTTTCCATCTTCCATCTTCCAGTTCACACAAACCTCAAAGTTGCATTGGCAAAACTCTTCTGGATTGTTTGAACACTCCTTCATATAAAAACTGCCTGCACCAATGTTGCCTCTAAGCTGAGTTAGTGTGAGCTAGCTCACTGTTCTTTAGCCTCCAGCTCACACATTTTCGTCTTAGCTCAGGAAGGATGGCTCCAGAGCAAACTAATTTATGTAGTGGCCAAATCACTTGCTCACAACTTTAATGCCAGTAGCTCACCAAGTAGCATTTTTGCTCACAAGACTCCGCAGCTTAGAGGGAACATTGGCCTGCACACAGGGCAATTAGATGTCACATAGATAAGTTCTAGCCTAGTTTCTCACCAACCTCAAGGTGGGGCCTGGAATTCTCCTGAAATTGCATCTGATTTCTAGACTACAGAGATCATTTCCATGAGAGAAATTTGCAGCTTCAGAGAGTGGGCTCCATGGCATCACTTCCCTGCTGAGCTCCCTTCTCTCTGCAAAGTCCGCCCTCCCCAGGCACCACCCCCAAATCTCCAGGAATTTCCCTAGCCATAGTTGATATGATGGCCCAGTCCACTCCCCACCCCACCCAAGGCTAGATTTTCCCTCTGTTTTTATTTCATTTCTGAGTTGCCCTAGTAATGTGTTTTCTTCTTTGCTGAAGAATTCTGGCTGTCCTACCCTGTCACAGTACAATATTTTGGCTGTTGGCTCAGCCCAGGAACCTGAGGGAAGGGTCGGGAGCCCCCTTTAACTTAAACAACTTAAATAGCACTCAAAGTGTTTTGAAATTCAAAAATAACAAAAAAAAATATTTAACATAGAGGGGAAAGGTCAAGTGAAATCAAGAGTTAAAAAAATTCTGTGGTAACTCAGTATAGTTAACTCTGAGGTAAAACCAGTACATGCACTTTAGTTCTTATGTTTCAGCCTAATGAGAGTTTCTTAAGGTATCCATAGTTACTTAAATCTTTATGTTGAGAGGCTTTTGTTCCAGTGTTTCCCTAACACTCCAATACACTTTCTTTGAGTACTCTCTGACTCTTTTGTTTTCCAGAAGGCTGGTACACTCTTACCAGTACCCAAACCCCTTCTCTTGAAACACCAGTATTCATATTGAGTTTTTAACTGACTCTTAAGGTCTCCAAAGGCAGTTTCTAACCACACCAGGCCAGGGGTCTCTGCACTCTTCAGAGCTAACTCCCTGTTTGACTGAGTAAGAAAGATCTGTCCTCTTCTTTGGCCTGAATGGGAGTCTTTGCCTACTTCCCAAACTTCCTTGCCAACTTTCCCTGGTTCTCCTGTTTGTGTTAAACTGCTTTCAGTCAGCGCTGAATTCTGAAACTGTCAGTACTCGACTCTTCTCAGCTAGGGCTGAAATCAGACTCTCATTACTCAATTCAATCAAGGCAGAAATCTGACTCTCTCCTTAGCATGCAGCTCTCTCAAGACTCTCTGCTCAGCTGATGCTAACCAATCAGATTGCTTGGAGCAGTCTGTCACTCAAGGCCTTCTGTTTCTGTGAAGAATTAACCCTTCACAGTCCTTTACCTGTTTGTACAGCACTTCTAAACTTTAAAAAGTGCAGTCCATCACAGTTGGCAAACCTATCTCTGATGTGCTAGTTTATGTACAGAGATTTCCTCCCGAAATGTGTAATCCCCTACCATTTGGCTTAGTCCAGGATCAATTTTACCCTACTATCTGATGTTTGTGTGACCTAGGCTTCTGTCTTGAATATATAAGACCAAGCAAAATTACAGCTATACTCAGTTTCTCTGTCCACCAGTTCCTTACCAGTCCTTGCTTGGACCCACAAAACAGGAGAAGTAGTGGCAGAGATGGCCGTGTCATAGACTTACCAATTGCCCACTTCAAGTGGACAGTCTCCTGGCAGTTCTCACCCACTCTTGTGTCCAGACCAGCAGGAGAAATGTGGAGAGAGCAGCAAAAGACAGCAACCAGAAGAGAGATCAAGTTGGGCAGCCGTGTTGATCTGAAGCAATAGAGTAAAGTTACTGGACTCTAACTGTTCAACCAGAAGAGAGTAATTGGTGCACATGGGGCGAAATGACCCTTCAGATACAATGGTCTCAGGCCATGAAGGGCTTTAAACTCCTAACCAGCACCTTGAATCAAATTCAGAAATTAACTTGCAGCCACTATATTTGTTTTAAAATAGGCAAGATATGTTTTCATCCCAACCACCTAGTCTGGACAATAATTGGGCTTGTTGCATTCTGTACTAGTTGAAGTTTCTGGGTTGCCTTCAGGGGCATCCCCCCCCAAACAAAGGGAGAGATAGTGTATCAGAGCAGCACTAACTGTAAGGTTACAAAACGTTGAACAACATGGCACTCCAATAGAAAGCATTCTTCCTTCAATGAATCTCTGGCTTCAAAACCTTTTACCCCCCCCCCCCCCCTTCTGTATATTCAGCAAATACTGCAAGGGAAATTTCTGGGCTTCAGCTGATGTGATTTTTAAATGCAGAGTTCCTCAACAGGTATTAATCCCTTGAGCACATATTTGGGAGCCCACCCTCAGAGTTGGTTTGTTGTACTACATTATTGTGTGTCTGAGGACTGCCCACTGGAAACCGGGGAGAGAAAAGATAGTGTTCTTACTATAAATTCATGTGCTTCAACTTTTGTAGATGGTAGTCCTTCAAAGTGTTTTGGGTTGGGTGGATCACACTCTGGCACATATATTGGGAAGGTAAACAGAGCGATATCCTATCTCTGCTTCCTGTTTCTACAAAAGCTCAACTCCATCTACATCTGTTGGTTTCATTAACTGTGAGTTTTTGAGTTGGTTGTGGGGTAGGGGAGTGAATTGGGAACAATGTAATTAATGACTGACGATTTTTAATGGATGTAATGATTTCTCAATGAAGGAAAAATAAAAAAATTTTGTTTACCAAAAAAAAAAAAAAAAAGATTTTGTGAGATTACTTCACAAAATGTAAAAAGCCATTTTGGATTGCCAAAGCAACTGCAAACATTATCCCCAATATAGTATGCTAGCACTGTTGAGGTGTGAAAATGACACCAAATGTAGACAGCTTTTTTGAAGACACCATCTTCAAAAGGCTGGGACACCGGTGGGAAAGACAAATGCAGATTCGGCCACACTCTATCTACAGGACTGGTTAAGATCAGGGATTGAGAG
>NW_015167060.1:1747974-1748183 GCF_001447785.1 Gekko japonicus
ACATCTGAGCGGAACAGAGCTGCTGTCAGTTCGAGCCCCGCACTGGTGTGAGCTACCAGCCGTGTCCCCAGTTCGCTGTCCACCCAGCAGTTCGAAAGCTTTGCCGAGTAGATAAAATGGGTACCACTCCTTAGAGAGGGTGGGCACACTTAACCCCCCCGACAAACGGAAGGTCCGCGCGTAAGATCAAAAGCCAAGAGAGATTTACG
>NW_015167060.1:1749032-1749215 GCF_001447785.1 Gekko japonicus
ATAGCATAACAAGGCCAACAAAGCACACACACTGTAGCAAGACACACAAAACCTCATACCTTGGATAAAACTTTGTTGGTCTTGAAGTTGCTTTGTATTTCTCCCATGCGATTGAGGAAGCCAAGCAAAGCAAGCTCTCTCTCCTTTCTTCCTTCCCTCAGCCAACGGAGTGCAATTGAGGCA
>NW_015167060.1:1749575-1754985 GCF_001447785.1 Gekko japonicus
AGAAGCTTGCCTATCTGTCTCTCCTGAGGGATTGAGAGTGTCTGACAAAGCAAGCTATGAGGCAGTAGCAGAACTGGAAGAAGAAGCAGGAGACAGCCAGTTCCACTGTGGGCCTCATGGAAGGCCTCCAGGAAGAAGCTTGCCTATCTGTCTCTCCTGAGGGATTGAGAGTGTCTGACAAAGCAAGCTATGAGGCAGTAGCAGAACTGGAAGAAGAAGCAGGAGACAGCCAGTTCCACTGTGGGCCTCATAGAAGCCCTCCAGGGGCCTGGTCCAGCCCGTGGGCCACATCTTTGACAGTTGACACCCCTGTCTTAGTGTGGGAGGAATGTAAACAGTACAACTTTTGAAGTATGATGAGAGTGGTCCTGCTCTTTCCTTACTGTTTAGTTTGGTCTCAAGAATGCTTGGTTATGAGCCCCAATACGAGGAGACCTGAGCAAATGATGACATTGGGTTTGGAATAATAGAAATGAGTTAGGACAGCCTTGCAAGTAAGCTTTTAAATTCTCAGCCCATAATGCACTATTAAAAGCCAACTATCTGTCTGTTGAACAAATATATATGCTGCTTTTCTGGTGACCCACTCAAGGCAGTTTACAACTAGATCACACATGCCTATGTTAGTCATTTGTGACCACAAAGACAACCAAAGAAAGAGAGAGAGAAATCACATCTCTTCTAATTTAGAAATAGTTTTCCCTGCCTGGTTGCTTGCAGGCAACTCATCACATGCAGGCAAGAGCTACTTACAAAATGGGATTAAGAGGCAGGGTATGTCAAGGTCTGGGATAACTGAGGCTGTATCCACACACTGTGTTAACAGCAATCGTTCCCAACTGCACTGGCTTGTCTGCACATGCATATGATTGCTATAGCTCAACAACAGGAAAGTGGGTTTTTATACCTTACTTTTCTCTACCTTACAATCACCTCTCCCTTGTGAGCACCTTGTGAGGTAGGTGGGGCTGAGAGAGTTCTGAGTGAACTGTGACTGGCCCAAGGTCACCCAGCAGGCTTCATGTGGAAGAGTGGGGAATCAAACCTGGTTCTCCAGATTAGTCTGCTGCTCTTAACCACTATGCCATGCTTGCTCTCCCCAGTGCAATAGCCAGCAGGGTATGAAAGCAGCCAGAGAATGGAGTCAGAATTCCATGAGCAAGAGCCAAGCTAGGAGCAGATTTGTTGTTGATGGCGTGGGTAACCCATTTTGATGAATATGTCAGAGGAGGGGAGAGTTCTTGGGAGATTTTGACTAGTGGGTGACAGGGAAGAGGAAGTTAACTCTCTTTACTGGAAACAAAAAAAAATGAGTTGATTTGCTTAGTTAAAACAAATGCTATAAACCATACCCCGTGACCTAACAATATGGTAGAATATTGTTATATGCTCACCCACTTGTCTAAGCTGCGAGGAGTGTCAAGGGCTTTTCTGGGAGAGAGAGAGTCCTGGGAGAGAGAGAGTGCTGAATACTTTTTTGATGGTGTTTGCTGTATTTACAAATATATAAGTAGAACACAGGTAGGAGCAAAGACGAACAAGGCAGGAGACCCACTACTCCATGCCAGGTCCCCAGGGAGAGATTCTGCAACCCCAAGACCGGCCTTCAGCCAACTCACAGCTGTCCTCTGTCGAGCTAAAATTCCCTCTACACACACACACACACACAACACACCTACCTCCATCTCTCAGCTGGGAGGTCTCATTCCTTCTAAACTCACTTCAGTAGAGCCATTGGGGAACCGTCTCCTAACAAGTAGAGGCCACTGAAGAAACATCAGCATTAATTAAGCAATAATAACACTGTCATGGACCCCTGAAGAGACAGCAGTTTCACAATACAAACATATGTCACACACACAAAATAGCACTGCGTATGCACACCTATATGATAGGTACACATATACCTCTCCTGATATGCTATAAGCTACAGTGTATTGAAATAAGAGGAGATAAAAGGTCTATTCTGTAGTTGTTGGGTTGTTCGTTGTGTGAGAGGCTAAGGATCTAGCATATTAGTACTCTCATCTGTATTAGGCCTGCAAATGAGGAGGGGGGGGTTATCCCTCCCAACACACCTTGTTCCATAGATGCCACCCCTATTATGATGCTTTAATCAACTTTATTTTTATTCTTTCTCTATTTTTAGATTTCTCTTTTCCCCTTGTTCCTACCTCACTGTTTACTGGAAGGAGCATTTTCTCTCTTTCTCTGCATCCTCTGTGTTGCCAAGCAACCAGGTGCACTGTGGATGCCAATTGGTTGAGGCAGATTCAGCGAGTGCTGGAAGTATTGTACCTCCCACCTTCCCTTCTTCATATAGAGCCACCATATGATAGAAGGGGGAGCTGAGTGTAGGTGGGAAAGAGGGGTGATTGTGGGAGACAGTGTGACAGAACACTCAGCTAGGAGACATGGGTGCTTCTCAGTTGTCACAATTCTCTCTAACCAGGCATGTCCTTGGAAGCAACCAGCGGCTCTTTGCTAAGCTCATTCTGGTCTGCTGAAGGCCTGGAGCCATGCTTTAGATTCTCTTTCCTATTTCTGCTATCACAAAACCTCAGCCTATCTCATGGGCAGATAAGTTTCCCTTTCCCATTTCCATGCAGGACGAACATTTATCTCTCATCTTCACACTAGTCCTTACAATCTGTGATAGTTGCAGGGTGCTTCCAAGATTGTATTTTTTACAAGGTTTAATTTTATAAGGTTTGGAATATGTTCCTAATCCTAGTATAAGGGGCAAGGAGGCCTAGAAACAGGAATCGTCAGATCTGTTTATAGGAGCCACACAGGGCTGCAGTGCAGAGAAAGATGTTGCCAAGATAACTCTCCCCCTTCAGAGAGCCTATATAGAAACATCAGGTTAAGGCTTGGGACAACAATATTCCCTCCTGCACTATTTCCTCCCTCTCTTCCCTGAAAGCCACATAGTCTCTCCCTCTTTCCTGAGTCTTTCTATCCTTCCCACCCACCATCCAACCTATCTTTATTGAAACCCTGTGTTCAGCTTTCGTTCCTTCCCTCCCCCTGGCAGCATCTACCCAGGAAAATTTGGCCCAGTTGCTTGGTGCTGGTCACTGGACTGGGCCCAGTTGTGCAGATTCCGCTGCTGGGCTGGGCTCAGTTGCATGATGGAGAACCTGCAAAACATTTCAGGGGGCACCTCATTTCTCCCTGTATCCCCTAGGAGTGCCAACTTCTAGGTGGGGCTGGAGATCTCAGGGAATTACAACTGATCTCTAGATGACAAAGATCAATTTCCCTGGAAGAAACAGCAGTTTGGAGGGTGGATTTTATGGCATTATAACCTGCTAAGGTCCCTTTGCAAATCACTCCCTCCCCGGACCCACGCTCAAATCTCCAGAAATTTCACAAATAGGAGTTGGCAACGATACTCCTTTGCCATACTATTCCCGCTTTACCTCCTGGCAGTCATTTGCCATACTATTCCCGCTTTACCTCCTCCTCCTGACAGTTCTCATATCCTCACCTTTCTCTGCTTCCTTTTCTCCTTTATATCTCACCTTTCTGCAAATAGGCAAGATGAACAACTGCCCATACATGCATAGTCTCTTGTGTCCCCCGCCTTGTGGAAAAGCCTGCTTGGGAAGGTCAAGAAGGCTCCTAAACTTTCCACAAACGATGTACAACAGAATTGTTCAAGAGGGCATTTCTTAAAAGAAAATGGAGCTGTATTCCAATCAAATGGTTCAGAAAGGTGCTTTTATGAGGCCTGTGTACTAGACCACCATGTATATAGTATGTACTATCTGTCTGTCGCGTGTATTATTCTGCTCCCACTGTATTGTCTTCTGCTTATGTAATACCATTTTCTGTATTAACGTACCATGTTTCATACCTTTTACTTTGTTTCAAATTTCTGTAATCCTACTCAAATTGCTTTGTTACATCCTATTGATTGGATTGACTTGCCATTTGTAATCTGCCTTGAGTCTCAGTGAGAAAGGTGGACTATAAATAAAGTAAATAAATTAAATATGCAACCCTTTTTGCTACACTCACAATGCTGGGTTACCAGGCATGACTCCAAAGTCCTATCTCTCAGCTCTGCCTATAGTTTCACTATCATACAAATAAATACCTAGTAAAATATAGCTGATAGATTCAGAAACTATTCAGTATCAAATATTATTGGGAGAACTAAATAAAAGGTTGAGGTGGGTCTGTATACAAACTTAAACTGACTTAGCAGTTAATGCCTTCTCCGTAAATAACTAGTAATGTATAGTTCTGTGAGAGGAGGTAGGGAACAAAAAGCACTCCTAGCACAAATCCCAGGATCTCTTGGGGGAAGTCATAGCAGTTAAACTGCTATAAAACTGTGGATATAGCCCCAGGGTGCCCTGGGGGACTAGTTCTTCTTGTCTTTAATCAGCTATTCTTCCAACTTTTCATACTGATACAGTACATCCACCGCTGCAGCCAGAGAGCTGGGAAAGATGTTCACCTATCTGGAGAATAGCAAGGGATTGTCTCTTGTCACTTTCTGAGCCCAAAGTGCCAAATTAACAAGCTCCTCCTACTGGGTAGTTCTTTTTTCCTATTTTTAAAGATAAAAATTACCTGAGGACATAGCGTGGTGATAAGAGTCCAGCAGTGCTGTGAATTCATTAATACTTGTTTATTTCCTGTGCTGGTCACAATGAATTAAGCTCTGTATCCACCCCAATGAAAGCAGCCATCTACTCCAGTTGGCATATAAAATAGTGGGTGGCCAGAAGAAAGCCAGAAGGTGTGTGGCCTACAGAAAGAATGTTAGTTTGGGAAGGTGAAATAGGGCAGTAAGTTTCAGATATCTAAAATGCTGCCACAGGTAAATGCTGCCATTTACCAAAGAGACATGAGTCTCACGAATCCTCTTTTGATGATTCTGAACCCCTGTGCAAAAGACAGATTTGTGTTGTAAGAAAACCATTCTTAAAATGTTAATGTGTATATTCCACAATAGGAGTTTCTACAGGAGTCAAAAGATGTGCAACTCATGTACCCATTATTGTGCAAAGCGTAAATGATATGATTTATGGTGGATATCAAACGTGCCCAAGCACTTAACAATACAGATAGTTGGGTAGCGGAACAAGTGGTTGGGAAAGTATGGAATATTATTCTCTGATGATTGTTCATGCAGTGGAGGAGAGGCATTTGTAATGCAAATGAACATTCTGGCTGATGTAGATTTTACACTTACATTATAAATTCAGTTGAAGCAAGAGCTATTTTAAGCCTTAGCCCGCAAGATCCCCCTGGTGCTGCTATCTCCCAAAGTAACAGAGGGATAAAATAGTTCTTGGATACAGCCAGGGGTCTTTTGGCGCAAATAGTGGCGGCGGCAAGCCCCACCCCTAGCTCCCTGCCGCGCAAGTGCTGCGGCTCAGGGGAGGCCGGA
>NW_015167060.1:1758775-1767036 GCF_001447785.1 Gekko japonicus
AAGGCAGGAGACGGATAGCTGTGCCAGTGTAATCCCATCTTCTTAAATATAAGTACGAACATCCCTTTGGTTTCCATTCCCCAAGGAAAGGGCATCTTGGTTAGCCCTCTTCCTACGCACCCTGGCCTCTTCTCTTCCACCCACCCAGCAGAAAAGAACACTGGCTAAATTCACTGATTTTGATGGTGTGAATTAGCAACTGGAGAGTGATTCATGTGTGAGTCACAGCACAAAGCACAGGTGGCATCGAGGAAATTATAGGGCACCCACCCAGCACTAGCCTCTTTCAAATGCCAGGATGCGGCAGCTAATTTGTCCTCTTTATATACTGGGGGGGGGGGCGAGTCCTTTCCCCTGTTCTCCCCACCCAAAGATACGGTGCAATCAGACAGAGAGGGAGAGAGAGCGCAGTGTAACCCAGCTGGAAAATCGAACAGCCATGATGTTAGAGGACTGTCTATGTTCTAAGATAACTTGGATGCTACTCAGTCGTATTATGCCCTTCTGATACAGTTCACCTTGGGCAAACGAAACAATGGGCTTATTGGATTCCATGCACTGATTAATTGAGGTGGCTTGCAGTTTTGCCATGGTCTTCAGGACAGTAAGATCAGGCTCAGAATGGAAGCAAAAGAGGATATAGCAGCAAGTAGCCCCTGCACCTCTGATGAACACAAAACTCCCAGTGTTTTTACCTGGTCAGTCCCAAAGAGATGCATTTGAGCATCCCTGTCTGCTCCCCCTACTGTACTCCTGTGTGTCTCAGAGCTGTACACCAGGATCTCTCCTTGTTCTTTGCCTGCCTTCAGTGGCTGAAGCAGAGCAGAGGTGGGAAAACAGAGAACTGAGTGATGTCATGTAAGGTTTTCTTTATTACTTCAGATCAGAAAGAAAGACAGAGATGGCTGCTTTTTGTGATGGTAGCCATTCATCTGCTAGGGTTGCCAGCCTCCAGGTGGGGCCTGGAAATCTCCCAGAATTATAACTGATCTCCAGTCAGTGGACCCCTGGAGAAAATTGCTGATTTGGTCGTTGTTCTCTGAAAGTATGCCCCACTGGGGTCCCTCTTCAAACCCTGCCTTAACAAGGGGCTCCATCCCCAAATCCCCAAAAACTTCCAAACCTTATACCCCTTAACATATTGTGAGCCGCTCCTTGCCCCCGCCCGGGGTCCGGACCTTCTGCCGTAGTCCTACTAGCCCAACGTTCGCCCGTCGGGTGTGCGAAGGTGCTGGGGCCGTTGGTTGGGAGACGGAAAAATCTTCTTTGGAGACGGAGCGTGCCTCAGATCCAGACTCAGCGGGGAGTTGCGTCACTCCCCTGTAGTCTGCCTGGTACTGCCTGGGTGTGGCTGGTGGGCTCCTTCTCTCTGGGTCACCAGCCCTGCCACTCCTGTAGCCAGTCCAGGGACTCCTCCCTGGCTTGCTCCGCTCGCACCTTTATTCCCCTCTCCGTTCCCACCAGCCCCAGCTCCTCGGCTCCACCCCCATACAAAGGGGAAGACGCCGTCCCGCCCCTCCGGTGCCTGCCTCCTCCCAGCTGTGTGCCGCCCGCCTGGTCGGCGTCCTCCGGTCCTGCTGCAAGCTTCGGGAGTGGGTGTGACCGGAGGCGGACCCGCGCACGCCCGTACTCCCTGGGTCGTCCTGCGCCGTCCTGCTGTCCCTCGGCGTCTCCTTCTGTGTACGGCTCGCCGCCTCTGCCGCCGTCGACCTCCTGCGCTGCTCGCCTGTCTCCGCCGCTCGCTGCCGCCTCGTTCTCCGCCCCCCCTTCACCGGGGGAGGGCCGTGAGGCCCTTCGCGCACCTCTGCTGTTCCCCGTCAGGTAAGGAGCCGCGGGGTTCGGTCGGGACTCCCGGGCTGCTCCTCCCGGGGCTTCCGGGGGTTCAGGGGCAAGGTCCCGGTCGTGTCCGGGACAAGCCCGCAGGCACTTTTGGTATCCTGACAAAGCGTGGTGGGTGCAGCCACAAAATGGCTGCCACATGAAGCGGAGACAGCCACAAAATGGCTGCCACAGGAGGCGGAGAATAAAATCCAATAAAATCCATTAAAATTTAATTGATTTTTATTTTAAACATGTTAATTTAATTTATTATCACATCTTTATTTTCTTTATTATGTTTGTTCTTGTAAATATCTTAGTTGGTCCAAGAGATGTAATTCACAACCCAAGTAATCAGGTTGTGAGCAGAACTAATATAATAAATATAATACATCCTTATGTATCTATACACAAGTCCTTATTGAAAGCAGGGGGTAGGGAATAATAGTTAAACAAATATTTTTAAACCCTTCCACCGCCAGATTCTTATCTCTGGTATTTGAAGAATCCTGTCACATCTGCCCATCTCATATTAAAGGTGGAAATGCTTCAACCAGCATTACAGACAGGGAAACATGGGAAGGGGGGGGGGATTTAGCTCCCCTTGTCTGCATGCTCAGTTTTTATTTAAAATACACCCCCACCCCTGCTTAGAGATGTATGTTTTCAGGATATTTTGAACCCACAAAGAGAAAAATATGCTTGAGGGGTGGTGCAGTTTTTTCCGGAAATGAAATACCTGTAATATTGCTTATAAAACCTTAACATTTTAGTAGTGTTGGAACATACGATGCATAATTCATAACTTAGCATATAAATTTGTACTATCTGGCATATTTATGAAAATTAAAAGTAAAAATACCTTAGTTTTGTTCAAACAAAATGATAAATATACTGAATACTAAGGACAGACAGGGAGTTCCAAACTACAGAGCCTTTTGCTATCTAAGCACACACATGTCTTAGTTTTTGCTCTCTGGGGCTTTCTCTGTGAGGCTTTGCTACCCCCAAAAATAGGTCTTTTGCCATTTCTATTCCCCATCTCCCTCTAGCTTACTTTATCCTTCATCAAGGAAGGGAACTACACTGCTTGTTTCCCCGTACCAGAATGACTTGTACTCAGAAGACAGGTGAATTGGCCACAGGACACGGGTGCAGGTAGGGTTGCCAGCTCTGGGTTGAGAAATACCTGGAGCCAAGGGAGGGCAGGATTTGGGGAGGGGAAGGACCTCAGCAGGGTACAATACAATCAAATCCATCTTCCAAAGCAGCGATTTTCTCCAGGGGAACTGATCTCCATTGCATGGAAATCAGTTGGAATTCTGGGAGATCTCCAGCCCCTGTCTGGAGTTTGGCAACCTTAGGTGCAGGTCAAGAGAACAACAGAATTACTGTACCAGCTTCTAGTTCTGGTATCTCCGGCCAAGCTAGAGCAAAATCATCAGGAAAAGGCAAGCTGCAGTCCACAAGCAAAGAAGGACCAGTATGCTCTTAAGGTAAATGGCAGCACCCCTCTAGGTACAGAAATACAGCTTGGATCCCACACTGTCATTTTTGTCACTCATTTGTCCCTATTGCTTCAGGGTTCCCCCCCCCCAATGTGTTTTGCTTCTCTCTAGTAGTCCCAAAGGGAACAAAACACTTGTGGAAAAGGGAATAGGGAAGAACGAGTGACAAAAATGACAGTGCAGAAGTATGTCTACAGTACACCCTGGAATTATTTTCTAATGCTGTACATTGTCCTAAAGAAAAATCTTAATGCTGGATAATACCTAGAATGCATTTTGAGGTAAAACTTTGTCTTAAAAAATCATTTCACTCACTCCACAAATGAAGATATTTCCTAGGAGTGTTGTCCCCCCCAATCAGAGGTCGATTCGGGGGGGATCGCAGTTCCCCCGGGTGAGGTGCGGGGGGTGGGGCACACGATGAAGCCCCGCCCCTTGCTTCCGGCCACCCCGCTTCCGGCCCTCATTCAGCCAGGAGGAGGCAGGAGAAGAGGGAGGTTAAGTTGCTTCCTCCCCACCTCTCCCCACCCCTGCCTGCCTGGGGCCAGGGAGGGCCTTGGCGGGGCTTCCTTGCACTCCCGCGGCCTTGCAGGTCCACTGCCGGGCCCCTGATGTCAGGGGTGTGTGGCATATGCTAATGAGTTCCCCTAGCTCTTTTTCTAGGAACCAACCCTGCCCCCAATGTTCATCCAAATGTCCCACTCTTCTGTTGGAAAAAGTGAAAAAAGTTATTGAGAAAATAGGGGCAGTCTGATTTCCCTGCTCCCCTGATATTCTCTGTTTTTTTCTGGGTCTTCATTGCTCTTTCCCCCCCCCCCCGCACTTTCTTTACATGTGAAGAGGCAAATTTGTGTAAATACATGAGGTTCCCCCCACCATACCTAGTGTAAAAAGTAAAGGTAAAGGTTTCCTTGCTCGAAAGCCAGTCGAATCCGACTCTAGGGTTGCGGTGCTCATCTCCGTTTCAAAGCCGAAGAGCCAGTGCCCTAGTGTAGCCTTTATTTTAATGTATGGAACAAGGTTGTCCATTAGGTTTTTTTTTCCCCAACGTGAGGCATGGAGGGGAAGAACGTGAGCAAATGGCAAGGAGGGGAAGAATTGACCCCCACAACTACTTTTGAGGGAAATGAAAGCCATCGAGAACCCTTGCATTCTCATCACTGCTCTCTGGTATCCTGTTGGTTTTGTCTCTCTCCTGTTTATCACTGATCGCACTACACACAGTAAGCTAGCACAGGACCTGAAGTTTGGTGTTCAGGGGGAGGAGGAGTAACATTTGCCCCCATCTGTTGAGTCTGCAGCACTGCCTGCATGTATGGGAGCAACAGTATTTTTTAATTAGGGGGGGGGACTAGACAAACATGGCATTTGGTCTCTGCTCCCCAATCAGTTGAATTGCTTACCTGTATACCAGTGTCTACAGGCAACACATCTGTTGCCGTGCCTACCAAGTGCAGCATCACAGAGAACAGAAGAACAAGGAAGCAATCAGCAGCAACTACTTGTATAGAGTCAAGCCAAAGCCCTCCCCAGCACTGTGATAGGTACAAACAGCTCTTTGGAAAGACAAAGCAGCCCTGTTTCGTGGCAAGCTCTACGTGTTGTTCTACTAGTTACATATTTGCAGAGTTGCTTCTCCCCCTCCCCCTTCCCCCCAACACACTGTAAGGCTTGATTTAAACACTGCTAGAAGGCTTCGAAAGCCCCTTGCTGGGCTCACCAAAAGTCAGGTGTGACTTGAAAGCATGGGGCTGCGGTGGCTCAAGTGGTTAAGTGGTTCGAGACCCAAGTGCCGCATGATGGAGCGAGCTCCCGTCTCTAGTCCCAGCTCCTGCCAACCTAGCAATTCAAAAGCAAGAATTTGCAAGTAGATAAATAGGTACCACTTTGGTGGGAAGGTAACAGTGTTTCGTGTGCCTTGGCATCTAGTCATGCCAGCCACATGGCCATGGAAACGTCTTTGGACAGCGCTGGCTCTTCGGCTTGGAAACGAAGATGAGCAGCGCATCCCTAGAGTCGGGTTCGACTGGCTTTCAAGCAAGGGAAACCTTTACTTAGAAGGCGAGAAGAACTTATCGGAGTGCTCTTGCAGGCACTTTGGGGGGGTTTGATTTTAATAGTTTTAAAATGTGAATGTGTCATGTATATTTTAGTTTGTTAGCTGCTCTGATGGTCATTGGGAAGGTGAAAAGGCAGGATAATCTTTTTTTGTAAAATAAAAAAAAATCATTTGAACTGCACTGTACCGTGTACAATTCTGCTATGCATTCCACATTAGCACACCAATGCAACACCCACATGGGCTATAGATCTCTGGCATGCTAAATTTACACCTGAAGCAGGAGGTGGTGGAAAGTGCTGTCGAGTCATAGCCAACTTATGGCAACCCCCGTAGGGTTTCCTAGGCAAGAGACATTCAGGGTTGGTTTGCCCCTGCTTGCTGCTGCTGCGTAGCAGCCCTGGCATGCCTTGGTGGTTTCCCATCCTAGTACTAACCAGGGCCAACCCTGCTTAGCTTCCGAGATCTGAAGAGATCAGGCTATCCTGGTCAGGGCACCTGAGACAGGCGCCCTGTCTAAATGAGATGATGGGTGCATGAAAGATTGCATGGATAAGATCATCTTCCCTGCCCGCATCACATTTAAATCAGACCTGCCCCAGACATTCAGGTGTCAATAATCATCAGATCTGAAGACTTCTGAATATTATATGTTGTTGTTAACTTCTAAATTGTGGTTTGGATAATAATTATGTTAACCAGTGGGATACTCTGTGTTTGTTGTTTTACACGGCAAAGCTATGCGGACTCACTTCAGTCTATCCCACTGAAATCAATAGATGTACAGTAACACTGCACTGAATTGCACAGTTAATATCCAAATACACATCCATTATAGAGGTACCTAGAAAAGGAAGATTTGAATCCATTATCCTGCCAATCCCTGTCTTGCAGTCTGCCACAGACATTAAGCAAATGCTTCTTTTGCTTTCCTACACTGCAGGCTATCAGCTGGAAACATTACTCTTGCCGCCTAGCTGGAGAACAGCTACAACATGTGGGCAATTTACAATGAGCAGGATTGTCCCACCCTGCAGAATTAATAATTACTGTAAGGGGATGAAGAGCTCTGGACCAGATCTACTCTTCAGCATATTTATTTATTTAACTCATTTATACCCGACCTTTCTCCCTAGTGTGGACCGAAAGTGACTTACATAATTCTCCCACCCTCCATTTTATCCTCACAACAACCCTGTGAGATAGGTTAGGATGAGGAGTCTGATTGGCCCATGGTCACCCAGCAAGCTTCCATGGCACAAGTAGGGATTTGAACCTGGGTCTCTGAGATCCTAGTCTGCCACTCTTAACCACTACACCAGACTGGCTCTCATGTGTACCAAATGTATGTGCTTTCAAGTTGCAACTGACTTTTGGTGAGCCCAGCAAGGGGCTTTCAAAGCGAGTGAGAAGCAGAGGTGGTTTGCCATTGCCTTCCTCTGCAGAGTCTTCCTTGGTGGTCTCCCTTCCAAGTACGGACCCTGCTTAGCTTCTGAGATCTGATGTGATCAGTCTATATACCATGTTGCCGCCTTCCCTCCCCATAATACTTAACTCGAGCCTAAACAACCAGCTCTTTCTAGTGAACAGTGTGTGCTTGTGTTTGTGCATGCACATGCACAAGTGTTTGCCTGGCAAGCCTTTGACCTCTCCCAAAGTACAGAACTTCACAGTGCAATCATAAACAGAGCTGTACCTTTCTAAACCAATTGAAGGATGTATCTCTGCTTAGCATTGCACTGTTAGGTACTGCTGATAATGAAGTCCACATACTTCCTCCACCTGGTTTTGGAACCATAAACCTTAGGGAACACGCTAGATCAGATAATCAATTACATGGCTTACTGCTATTTTAGAGTAATATAAGACCTCTTTCCACATTCCATGCCCATGTCACTCCCAAGTCAGCAAAGATCTGAAAACATTGTTTCATTATTTTAGCACACCACTAGAATTCAAGAGTCAGTTACCATGAAGTGTGTCGTTGCAGGTTGACACAATCAAAAAAGATAATGACAGATGATCACTAGGAGATAGATCTTTCTAAGAATAATGACTCCAGGACTGTGGTAGAAGGAGGTTTATGATGATAGTGTCATTAATATTTGTACTTCCATCAACTGAACAGCAAAGATATTCCATTGTTATAATTGGCTGACTTCAATAGGGGAGTCTTTCAGTAGTTGTCTCAAGATTTCCATCACATCAAAGGACGTTGTATAAAGAGTGTTCCCATTCAATGCAATGGATGTTCTACGCTGGTAAATGGGCTATTAACATTTAATGTAATCCCTGCTGGCTTGTTAATCACCAAAATCTATCTCTTACAGTGAAGATGCATAGCTGTCAAGTTCAATTGCCTCAATGCGTGTTTAAGGATGTCTTGGAATGATCAAGACTTGAGGCTTGACCTCCAGTGTGATCAGTACATTTTGATTTGGAAAATCCAAATGGTACTCACACCCTTCTTCTAATTAATATGGGGCACGTCACTTGCAAATTCTCCTGAGCAAGCCTTATTGAAGTAAATGGGAGTGGCACAAGAGCATTATCATTCCTATCAATGAGACCTGCACAGGAGATATTCCCAGTGGATTGTGGCCCGTGGATCAGCTCTGTCTCTCACTATGCTGTCCTTAACTCTTTAAATCCACAACCAAAGATGACCATCTGACTCTGCTTCATGATAGAATCACCTCTGTGGTGTGACTGAACTATACATGCTGAAATGAAAACTATGGATTCATACGAATGTATATGGATAGCTAGAAAAGATCTAGACCAGAGGAATCTCCAAGGTTACTTGTATAACAACTGACTTTCTTGTTGCATTCTATGGCCTTTTCACCTGACTGTTTATTAATATATATTAATAT
>NW_015167060.1:1767093-1778797 GCF_001447785.1 Gekko japonicus
GGGGAACGCGGGGGAACACAGTTCCCCCGGGTGAGGTGCAGGGGGCGGGGCACATGATGAAGCCCCGCCCCCTGCTTCCGCCCTCCCCCCCCCGCTTCCAGCCCTCATTCAGCCAGGAGGAGGCAGGAGAAGAGGGAGGGTAAGTTGCTTCCTCCCCGCCTCTCCCCACCCCTGCCTGCCTGGGGCAAGGGAGGGCCTTGGCGGGGCTTCCTCGCACTCCTGCTGGCCTTGCAGGTCCACCGTCGGGCCCCTGATGTCAGGTGGTGTGGCATATGCTAATGAGTTATGCTAATGAGTTCCCCTAGCTCTTTTTCTACAAAATGACCCCTGTTCACATGCCACAAGATGCCTGGTTTTATTGCAACTGAACTCAGACTGTGTGAATCTGGAGTGATGGGAGAAACTGACACTGGTTCTTTAGAATGGAACCAAAAGAACTGGTAGTCTACCTTTCCAAACTTAACATTTTTATTTAGCCTAAATTAGCTTTAAATTCTGCTTCCTTGGCATACATTTTTAATCATTATTCCTGTATTTTGACTTGGAAGGTCTAACAGTCCTCCTGCCTCGAGATCCCCAAGGACTCGCCTACATAATAGTGGTGACATGCTGGTCACTTATAGCTTACCAGAGGTGTTAAAATCTATTGTTTTAGTCCATTTAAAGGGATGCCTAGATTTCTCTATTTTCATTCCCCTATCCTCGTTTTAGTTTACAAGACTCTTATAATAATAATAAAGTACTATCAAGTCACAACTGACTTACGGCAACCCCTCATGGGGTTTTCAAGGCAAGAGAGAAACAGAAGTGGTTTGCCATTGCCTGCCTCTGCGTAGCAGCTCCTGTCTTCATTGGTGGTCTCCCATCCAAGTACCAAACCTGTGTAGCTTCCAAACTAAGATGAGATTGGGCCATTAGGATTGCTACAAGCCTCTAACCAGCCTTTTAAAAATTTGATCTAGTAAGTGGTGGTAGCAAAACCAGATAGACTTGGTACCTGAGAGCCAGTTTGGTGTAGTGGTTAAGACTGTAATCTGGAGAACCGGGTTTGATTTCCACTCCTCCACATGCAGCCAGCTGGGTGACCTTGGGTCAGTCACAGTTCTCTCAGAGCTGTTCTCTCAAGAGCAGTTCTTGGGAGAGCTCTCTCAGCCCCACCTACCTCACAGGGTGTCTGTTGTGGGGAGACGATGGGAAAGGAGATTGTAAACGGCTCTGAGACTCCTAGTGAAGGGTGGGGTATAATTCCAATCTCCTCCTCCTCCTCCCTCCTCCTTTATTTTTCCCTATTGTGGATAGTTTGTTGTAGGCAAGATTGAGTCTCAGTGAGTCTCAGGATTGCAGATTTTGACCGTGGACTTTTCCCAGACATGCACCCTGATCCAGCTAAGGAAATTGTGCATGTAAGTGGATTTCCACAAACATTTCAATGAACTTCCCCATTCATAGTATGGCACATAAATACCATTTAAAGTGAAACTAGAGCTGGATTAGAGCAAAGCTCCACCGAACAAACTGGACATGATGCAGATTCCATATATGCCCCACCCAAGCTGAGGTGAGTGATGGGGAAGGGTGGGGGAGGGGAGACAGGCAGAAATCTCTGCCCTAACCAGTCTACTCTTTCCTACAGCAAACTTTCTTTCTAGCTATTCTCCACTAAGTTCCTGAACAGAACTGAGCAGGACATGTGTGAGTTCCTGAGTCAAGTGGCATATGAGGAAGGCTGCGCAAAGAGCAGGAGAACACTGAACGAACAAATCTGCTCCCTTTTGAGCATCCTTGTCTATAGATGGTCAATTCCTGTACTTCCCAGTAAAAAAAACAGATGGCTGAAGGCAACCCTAAGGTTGGGTCCAGACTATGTTGACAATTTCCAGTGAGTTCCCCTTCCTGTTGTAGACACACACACACCCATGCTGTTTCTCAGGGACCCCGATCCCTCAGGGGCAGCACCTCGTGGAGATCAGTGGGCTGCGGTGGGAGGACAGACACAGGAAAGTTCTAGTCTACCGATAGAAAGTGCATTCTGGATCTAATTCCTAATCTCAGTATGAGACCAGGTTGCTCTGCTGGAATCAGCCTCGGTTCTGTGAACTAATGGGATGTTCAACATGCCTAAAACAATTTGGCATTAATAGCTTCCACGGTTGCTTCCCCTCGTGCTTTCACTTCCAGAGGGAAGCCATCTATGAAGCCTCTGCAAATTGCATAACTGCAGCATCCGGAGGGCCTCATGCACAAGACGGTGGCTGTCTTGTCTTTGGATATAACTCTGTATATTACTCCCTTTTGCCACACTGACTGCAAGAACACCGCTCCTTCTTCCAAGGTAGGCACTGGCTTTTGCTTCCAAGGCAAGAAGGCTCAGAAGAATACACCCTTTTTATAGAACTGTATTTAACTTAATTAAGATAATACATTAACAAAAACATAGTCAATTAACAGAAATATTTGAAATAACGTTCACTGAAATCTTTATACTCCACGTAATTACATCAATTGAGCAACACTTGATAAAAAGGTTTCCCAAACCCTATTCAGTTGAGAAGAATACACCTTTTTGCAAGCAGCCATCGACAACAAACAAGTTGGGCTGTGCTCCTAAATCTGCTCTTGTGCTATACTGAAACTGAAAGGGACCCTTTCAGAGTCACGGGGACTCCTGTGGCCATGGAATACTAATGTTGGGTGCCAATCTGGAAACAGTCGAAGCAGAGAATCCTTCAGAACAGTGGACCCGGGAAGAAGGAGAGGGGGAGAGAGACGAAGAACCTGCTGCTGATGAGTATAAGAGGTTTCCTCATCACTGCTGAGAGTGTGGAGTGTGTAGGATGTTGTTAGACAATGACTGAGCCTGGAAGCAAAGGCAGAGCTGCTGTGCTGAGGCTTCTGTGTGGAGTGTTCTCCTTTCTACCCTCTCTCAGGAAGCATCAGAATGAAGGCTCCCATACATGCCCTTCATCTATGTCCCCCTCAGAAAGAGGCCTGTGCTTTTGTTGAGCTGAGAGGGGATGATGGAGGAGATGGGAAAGGGTGGTCAGAAGCAATGCTCCCTCTAAGCTGTGCGGTCTTGTGAGCAAAAATCCTACTTTGAGAGCTAGTGGCATTAAAGTTGTGACTGAGTGATTGGCTACTGCATAAATTAGTTTGCTCTGGAGCCATCCTTCCTGAGCTAAGACAAAAAAGTGTGAGCTGTAGGCTAAAAAACTGTGAGCTAGCTCACACTAACTCAGCTTAGAGGGAACACTGGTCAGAAGTCATGGATGGGGTGGAGGTGTAAATGCCGTGGGTGCTACACCCGCTTCCTCTTCCCAATGCACTGAGCTCTTGTCTTTTTGCTGGCTGTAGCACATGTTGGTTTCTGTGATGGAGCTGGCAGAGTGGGTAGCATTGACTGTAAAATTCAAGGTGTGGGTGGATTTGCACTTGTGGGGGCTTAGTTTTCCAAGACTATTATTATTACTAATCCAGGCAGAGCAGGAGATGGCAATTCTATTGCATGTGGGGGGTAATGGAGAAATGGCAGATGAATGTGGTGACAGGATACAGATCAAGGTAACAAGGATAGATTGGAAGGGTCTTGAGATGGAGATGGCTTTGAAGGCTTTATTTAGTTGATCTGTTTGGATTCAGACAAAGGTTGTGCTTCTTTGTTGCTGTTATGGGGTTTATTTAAAGCAATGGACCATGCCTTTCTTTTAAGATGTCTGGAGTTAAAATAGGTATCAAGGGATGTCCTTTGGAATGGTTTAAATAGTTTCTTATGGATCATGGTGCTGTTGGAGGTCAGTGGTCATCTCTGTGGGACTTGTACTGTGGGTTCCTGCAAGGCTGAGTTTGATCTCCCATGCTGTTGAACCTTTGCATGAAGCCCTTGGCAGAGATAATTCATGGTTCTGGAATTCGGTGCTATCCATATGCTGATGACACTCTGGTCTGTATTTCTTTGTCTAGACCAGTGGTGGCGAACCTATGGCACGTGTGCCAGAGGCGGCACTCAGAGCCCTCTCAGTGGGCACGCGTGCCATCGCCCCAGCCAGGCCCAGACCGGCATTAAAGTGTGGAATTCTCTGCCAAATAATTGTAAGTAAATGAAAGCATTTGGGATTGCTTTCCTTACTTTGTTTGGATCATCTTACGTTAATGTATGAGTTGTTTTTTTCTAAATGAAAATCTCAGGATTCAGGTTAAAGTGCCGTGATGGCACTTCACGACTCTAGACCAGTGATAGTTAGTGGCTAGGGAGACACCTGTGACTCTTTGACATGCTACCTGTGGCTCTTCTGAGCACTGTCCCCCAATATGGCTTCTGAAGCATGGGTCAGGTAAATGGGCAAGGTCCTTCCCAAGGGGGCTTATGGTTGACAGGTCGTTTCCACCTTGAAACAGCTATTGCCAGAAATATAGATAAGCTGCAAGCTTCCTGGAGGTGCAGGCTTCATGCAGTGGTTGGAAGTAAATGTGACTCTTTTGGTTCATGGTAACTGCGATGGAGGCTCTCTGCAGTCTGTGGGGTGAGTACCACTGGTATAGACAGCCTGAGAGTGCTGTAGCTTTCCTGAGCAACGTGCCCGGAGGCTGTGATTAAATGGCTATGGGTACAAAAGCTGAAATTGAATGCTAAGAGGATGGAGGTGGTGCTGGTTGCTTTGGTGAGGTCTTGGAGGGCATTCTCACATTTTATTGGGATTCAGCTGACAGTCACTGACAGTCAGGGATTGTATTTGACCTGGCATTATTGCTGGAGAAGCAAGTTAATTCGGCCACACAAAAAATGCTTTCTTCCATCTTCACTTAGCCTGGAGGATGGCTCCCTCCCTTGACCCAGTCAATGCAGCCACGTGCATTCAGGCTACAGTAATTTCAAGGCTAGACTATTGTAATGCACTCTACATGGTGCTGCTCTTGAAGACAACTCTGAAACTCCAGCTGGTACAGAATGCTGCAGCTCGTTTATTATTAGGAGCTATGGGGAATATGCATATTACACCTGTTTGGCACTCTCTCTAGTGGTTGTTCCCAGGTTCAGTTCAAGCTGCTGGTTGTTTCTGATGAAGTCCTTGACCTTTTCCACATGGTTTATTGGCCATAAATTCAATGCTGTTAGGAAGCAGCCCCCCCCCCCACTTCCACACACAGCTCTGTGGTGCATTTGTACATCTCCCAGATTTCACCCAACTTTTCTCTGATCTTTCCCCAAACTGGTTTCTGCACAGTTTTGGGAAATATCACAACAAAGCTACTGTGTGGGTGGGAAAGTTTTGATTCTCCTGGTCGGACCCACTTGGCAGGTGGTTCCCCTGTCCCTATAGCAGCCATTCCCCACTGCCACTGGGATTTTTTTTTGTTTTAATCAGCAGTTGAATATCATAACAATCTGTGTTATCAAGCCCTGTGTGTTTTGGGCACTTTTTATTGCACTGTTTATTGTATTCCAATGTTTCATTGCATTGTTTTCTAATTTTGTAATCTGCCTTCAGCTGCAATGAGAAAGGTGGAATATAAATGAAGCAAGTGCACACATAGGTTCTTTGGTTGCTTGCCACCCACCTGTCCTAAGATGATGGAGGCACCCAAAGATGACTCTATGTTCTGGTAGGTTCATATGGGAGAGGCAGTCCTTGGAGTATTTAGCCATAGTGCACAGGTGCAGAGTTGACATCTTTGGATCTTCCCCAAATGATGTGAGGACTAGGCTTGCAGGCAGCAATCACTAGAAGGATTGTCTTGCCGGCCCCTTGAGATCACCCGGATCCTGGGATTCTTGCCATCTTAAAATGTGTACCTGCCTGGCCACATGGCTACTGTTTATTCAGCACCCAGGGCAGGTTACACGAGGAATAGGAGGGTAAACAATCTCAGGGACTATGGCAAAGAAGATGGACTAGAGGAGCAACACACACACACACACCTGAAAGGCGTAACCACACTAGGCTGTTGTTTTTTTGTGCGACAGACTAACACGCGGCTACCCTTCTGGAGCAGGCTTCACTGGAAGCGACCCTTTTACGTCTGCGGATCCTGGCTCGTTCACGGGGAGATTTGGCCGGGAGGCAAGGAGAGGGAGGAAAAGGCATCGTCAGCTCGCGCCATACGCCTTGTTCTATGGCGCTGATCCTTCGGCACTGGAGAGCCTTTGGGGGGAGGAGATGCTCTCTCTCTCTCTCTCTCGGCTTCTCCCTCCCTCGATCCCTCCCGTGGAGGTTCCTGAAGAGCTCCAGCCCTGACAGAGCCGAGATTCTCCTCCCCCGTTGCTTGGAGCATTGCATCGCTGGCTCTCCATCTCCGAGCTCCCTCCCTCTCCGAAATCAGCTGCCTGGCTCCCACACGCATGCTCTCAGCTGCGCTCCCTCTTCGCCAGCAGCGCCTGCAATAGCCGCGCGGGGCAAGAACCAGCGTTTCTCCGGCTCCCGGGGGCAGCTGATGATTCAGGCAGGTAAAGGCACTTGCCCCCTTGCTCAGCCCCCCAAGTGAGGGAGCCTCTTAGCCGGAGCCCAGGACCGATCGGCACGAGGCGAGGGGGAGAGAAGGGATCGCTGGTGGGGTCCCAGGTGGGGGCGCCTCTGACTCTCCGGAGCGTCTGGCGCCCTTTGCCCACCGGCAGAGAAGCGGCGCCGGAGGAGCACGTGCGGCGTGGCGCGGAGCTGGCTTGGTGCGGGGACCGATTCGGCCCTCCGTCGCTCCCTTGTGCTCACTCCTACAGGTTATCCCAGGAAAGTGGCTGAGATCATGGCGTAGGCATCGCCCGTTGACCGGGGGGGAGACAGGAGGAGGCGTTGGAGCGCCTTCGCCTTTGTGTATGAAGCCAGCTCGTGTGCGGCCCGTGCCGTGTCCCTCGCCAGGCGTGAATGTAGCCTGGTGCGGCGGAGGGTTTGTCTCAGTGCACCCTTCGAGGAGACCTTTCTGATGCGCGCGGCGCTCCTCCTGCTTTCTCCACGTTTTGTGTGCATGATCAGCATATGCGTGTCGTGTATCGGAGAAATGTGCCTGCCCGAGCGCGTGTGTGAGACAGAGACCCGCACGGGTAAACGTGTTGTTGTACTGGGCGGGTGCGCGCGTATTCGGCCATGTGTTGCGCGCGGCGTAGTGTGTGTGTGTTGCATGCATACCGCAGCTGTGAAGCAAGCGCGTGGGCTGAGCGCGGTTTTCGCCTGCTTCTGTGCACGCATGCCCTCGCTGTGTGCATGTCATATCGGGATGGAGCTGGTGTGCCCGTGCACACCCTGGCGGTGGGTTGCGGCGATGCGCCTTTTGCCTATGAGCAGCAGCCCCGCGTATTTTTTTACCATCTCCACGTCTCGGGTTCCATTCATCAGTTTGCAGCCAGGGCGCCAGGCGGGTTTGTTTCCGAGGCGACTGGTCTCTGTTGACAACCCACCCCTCCCCCCGGGCCCGTCTTTCCCCCTTCCCAATGAATCACTGTGGCTGGTCGTGCCGCACAAACTATGATGACAAGAGCCTCTCTCCAGCCGGCAACAGCTTTACTCCAAAGCCCCTTGAACCTCCTGGGGCTGCTGCTGCCGCACATTACACAGGATTTTCTTGCTTGTCGAGCACCGGTTAGGCAGGGATTTGATTCCCAGCCCTTTCCCTTCACCCAGGGCCGGATTTAGACTTGCTGAGGCCCTAAGCTATACAAAACCCAGAGGCCCCCTACTGTTTTAAATTACATCAGCTGGTCTCAGAAAAATTTAAAATATATACGCCTTTTTAATATTTGAAATCATTTTTATATTGTGTTTTTATTTGAGGCCCCAGCAGATTGCGAGGCCCTAAGCTGTAGCTTATTTAGCTTATGCGTAAATCCAGCACTGCCTTCACCAAACACTTTTGCTTGACTGCTTTGGCTTTCCGGCAGGGTTTGTACCCTGGAGCCCGCGGATCTTTGGTGTGTATGAGAGGGGTGGGGGGTGGGGTGCTATACCTAGCTGCAGGGAATCAACTTCCTACTTAGCTTCCTCATAGTGAGATGAATAGCATTCTTGTTCTTTTTTTAGAATAATTCCATGTTAGTAAACGGTACAACAACACTGAGAGGTAGGCCAATCAATATGTTGTTACAGTTCCGTGTTGTGGTTATGGTGGGAAGGAAGCTTGTTAAGGAACCAGAGACATAGGGATGCCTTTTATGCCACTGGTCCTTCTACCCCAGCCAAGATCCCACTCTTTTGTGAGGAGAGATGCCCTGTCAGCATCCTCTGCAGTAGGGCAGCACAGTTCAAGGGGCACCCACTCGCCAGGCTGGAAGCAGCATGGGTCAGTCCCAGCTCTTGTGCTGATCTGGCATGGCTGGGGCCCTGTGCAGACCAAGAGTAAACATCACAGAGGTTTCTGTGGCCCAGCTCTCAACTCAGTCTGCCCTGGCACTGCCCACCCTACTGCAACAAACAACAAAAAAACCCTTGCGCCACCATTCCCAAGATGGGGTTTGAATGACATGTTCTCTCTACCCCACCGACCTCCTGCAGCACAAACTATTGGAGAATGGCCAGTCCTTGGTCTGCCAGGTCTGCCTTTCTAGAGAACAAATACAGTGACTTCTTGTCATAGAAAATAAGGCCAGGATTGTGTAGCAAAGGGTAAAAAATAGTTTTTAGATTCTACTCCAAATGCATTTTCCATATATACATAGGTAAGCAGGGCAGCTTGCATGACTGTGGAATAATTGCTGCAGGTGTGTCATTGAACAAAGACTAGAATATGAAGAGGGGGCGGATGTGGCAAATGCAGAAAAAAAATGTTTCATAATCTTTTAGGGGTGAAATTGTGTGCTTTTGCGTGTTCCTGCATTTCTGCCTGGCTAACAATTGTTCTTCCCAAAATGGCACCTGTTTGCAGGCTACACCAATATTACTCGCATCATGGTGTGGAGTGAGAGCCAGTGTGGTGTGTGGAGTGAGAGCATTGAGATTGGACAGGGGAGAGCTGGTTCAGATTCCTTCTAACTAGGACGCTTGTTGGAGGATCTGTGGACATCACAGTTTTGGAGGTGTTCTAAATTAAGAGATGCTGCTACTCAAACTTGCCTTGAAGTTTTCACACTTTAAGGGATAGCACAGGTGGGTAGTCATTACACCACAAGGATGGAAACATGCACAAGCTCAGAGGCTGTCTCTGGTTTTCTGGTGTGTTCTGTTATGTTCCAAGACTGAAAATGAAATGTAGGGTCTAAATACTCTGGAGGGCTGGCTCAAATTGAGGTCTTGTGTACCGACACACTGAAAGACACTGACCCATCTTTCTCTGGCTGCCTACTTCATGGGTTAGCTCCTTTGCAGAGAAGGGAAAGTATCTTGGTTCCTGCCTTAGGGTTGACATATGTGGCTGCTATGCTTACAACAGCTACTTTCCCCATGGATCCTGATAGCTGGTGCTTAACATGTATGGTTAATATGTTGTCTGTATCACTTGCTGTGGGGAGAAACTGCTGGGTTTTTTGCTTGCCAATTTCCAGTAGGCAATCAAAACGACAACTTCATCTCATGGCAAACGATCTGGACAATACCTGTATGCTATAGGCTTCCGGTCTGGCTAAGATGGAGGACTGAAGCGTTTCGCGATCGTGCGAAGCGAGCGACGGCCACTTTTGACAGTTTGGGCAATACACAGCCCAACGCATCACTCCCCAGCGAGGGGGGGGGACAAGCAGGCAGCAGCGCCCTAGAGGGAGTGTGAGGTTGGCGTAATCCAGCTTCGGAAGAAGCTGAATTGGGCTTTGACCTCCTCCCACGAAGAAGGCAAGTGCCAAGCAACTCTATAGTGGCCGATCGAGCCGGATTACCGGCATAAATTCTTCGTCAGCAGACTTCTTTGAAGAAGGACAACAACTGTGAGTTAAAAGAAACAATGCGAAACCCGTTTTGAACGTGCTAGATAACAAAAACGTGCCGCTTACCTGAACTGAGTTTGGAGTCAATTTGAATTAAGCGGTTGAGCGGAAAATGAATAGTAAATCCCAGAAATCCGATTCCGGAGAGAAAAAAGTTGATTGAAGCCTTTAAAAACTGTAAAAACGCTTATTGTTTAACATTCCTGTGGTGAAGATGGAGCCGTGTGCGCAACTGTAAAATCGAAACTCCTGTGCATGATGGGGAGAAAGCAATTGACCATGAGCCGAGTGACTTCCAGTGGTGACTATTCAAGGTATCATGGCCATTCTGCAGACACAAGTGGGAGACTTGCAAGAACTTGCAGGCAGGGCAGAGCTCATTTCCCCTCCTCCACTATTACCTCTTTCTCTTCCATGGCAGCCCCCATAGCCTCTCCCCTTTTCCTGCTGCTCTCCTTCCCAGCCACCAGCCAGTATACCTTTATCTGCCCTGTGTCTTCAGCTTTCACTCCTTCACATTCCCTGGCAGCCTCTGTGCAGGAAAACTGTGGACCAGTAGTGTGGTGCTGGCCCAGTTTTATGGTGGGGCACCCGCAAGAGATAAAAAATAAGGCCAAGGCCGATGGTGCAAAATCAGGTATTTATATATTTTATTACTCAGTTTAAATCCCCCAACATTCTCTACACATCTTGAAATGCGTAGGGAATTTTAGGGAATTTTAACTGAGTAATAAAATATAAAAATACCTGATTTTGCACCATAAACCTTGGCCTTACTTTTTGGGGCGCCTTTTATTTTATCCCCTTTTATTTTCTTCTTGGGGCGCCTGTAAGGACTTGCAAGGAGAAGGACCCTGTCTCCTTCCCCTGCCTTTTACTGATAAAAGACAAGGCTTGAAGCCTGGCAATACTGTGTGGTTACCTAGCAACAGCCACTGAGGGCATTTGTTTCTTAAAGCTACAGATACAGCTTCTATTGTTTTGGGCAGCTTAACTCTCCCCCCCCCCATGTAATTTTTGTTTGGAGTTCAGATTTTTCTGCAGACCTTTGCCTGTTCATGGCACCGTCTCTGGATTTAACTATCCACTCAATCTGGCCATGTTCCCATGTTCAGAATTAGATATACTGACAAGAGGAGACCCGCAAGAAACTTGCGGGATGGTTATCTCATTTGTCACACCTTTGCTTCCTCTCCTCACCCCCTACCTCTCTCACACTATTTCTCCCCTCTGCCCCCTTTTCTTACTCTCTATTTTTCCTCCATGCATGTGACTTCCTCTCTTTCTGACCTGTCATCTTTCTCTTTGTTTTTCTGCCTCCCCACTTCATCACTCTTTCTCTCTCTTTCTGTCGCCACCCCATCATTCATTCTTTCTGCCCCCATCACTCTCCCAGCCTCCTGCCTGCTTCCTCTCCCACTCCGCAGAGCAGCAGCAGTGGTGGCAGTACTCCTGGCCACCCACCTGCTTCCTCTCCCCCCACAGCAGCAGTGGCAGCAGTCTGGGAATCACAACGGATCTCCCAGCTACAGAGATCAATTCACCTTAGGGCTGCCAGCTCCAGGTTGGGAAATTCCTGGAGATTTGGGGGTGGAGCCTTGGAACAGTGAGGCTTGGGGTGGCAAGCAGCCTCAGCAGGGTATGATGCCATAGACTCAACCCTCCAAAACAGCCATTTTATCCCGGGGAATTGATCTCTGTCGCCTGGACAACAGTTGTAATTCTGGGTGATCTCCAGTCCTCACCTGGAGGCTGGCAATGGTGGTTCTTGTGGAGGAAATGGCTGGAGGGTGGAGTCTATGACATTAAACCAGTCCAAAGTCCCTCCCCTCCTCAAATCCCACCCTCTCCAGGCTCCACCCCTCAAATGTC
>NW_015167060.1:1778820-1780855 GCF_001447785.1 Gekko japonicus
CGAAGGGAGGGCCGAGCGGCGAGCCACTCGGCCCTCGCCGCTCTGCCCCCCTCCCTGCTCACCGCTTCCCTCCCAAGCGGCGGCGGCTTTTTCTCCTCCCCCCCAGCTCCGAAGGGAGGGCCCCCCTCCCTGCTCGCCACTCGCCACTTCCCTCCCAAGCGGCGGCGGCAGCAGTGGCATTCGCAGAGCGTTCCCTGCGCATGTGCAGGGGACGCTCTGTGAGTTTCGGGGGGATTTAAACATCCCCCAATGTTGTTTTCCAGATATAGGATTTTTGTGCACACGTGGGGACCGCCCCACGTGCGCACAAACCTCTCCCTCCCCCCCAGGTCCCCCCGATGTGCGGATTTAAGCATCCACACACCAGGGGCAACTTGTGAATTAGATATATAGATAGAGGATAAGGAACAAAGAGGCCTAGTTCAAAGCCAAATCCTGAGCGCCATCCAGAGCGGGTGGTAATGGTTTGAATTCTCGTATGTGTACGTGCATGTTCTGGACTCAGTTCTGGTGTCAACCTGTCTTTATCTTTCATATTTCTTCAGTTAGCTTCCCTGAGTTTTGCCATGTGTTTTCCCCAAAAAACAAAGGTAACATTAGAAATATGAAAAACAAAACAATGTGAATGTTTTAAATCATGCATGGGAATCTCTGTTAGCTCCAGAAAGCATAAGAATTAGGTGGGAGGATGCTCATTGGCACGGCTGGCATGCTTGCATCTTCCAGTAAAGGCCGTTGATGGGGTCAGGACAGAGGCAATTTGTGGCCAGAAACCACTATTAGTTGGTGAATGGAATGGCATGTCCCTAAGGCAGAGGGAATCAGATTGTCAGTTGAACAAATGTATGGTTTGTTTTCAGACCTTTTGGTGCTTTTCCACTTGGATGCAATCTGTAGAATCCTGGGCTTCATTTTAGTTGTGACCCCCTCAAAAGCAAAGAAGGATGTAGTTCATTATTCACACAGGTCCTGTGGGGAGCATGTGTTCACTTTATGCATTGGTTATATTACAGGGATGATTGCTGCTTCCTCACATTTGCTTCAGAAGGGGAAGCTCTATTCAGTTCTATGTCAATTCCACATAAGAGCAGAATGTAAATATGTCTGAAGATGAAGATACAAATTGTCAGTATCTTTGACTTGAGAGTTGTTATAGAACAGCCCATAGAAATGTAACTGTCAATCAGCCCCCCCAGATGAGTTTAGAAAAATACTGACCCCAGAATTTCAAAATAAGCATTTCTATGTTAGTTGCTTGTGACCTTAAAAAAAAAATCTGTCTTTTTAAATAGCTTTTTTTTGGGGGGGGGGGGGTTGAAGGGGATTTTTTATTGCATTTTCTATAACTAAACACTACATGAAAAAATAGGGAAGGGTCTACAAACTATGACAAACTATGGGATAAAGGAAAGTAACCTCTAAAAACCCAGGAGTGGGTGTCATACAAACAGCTTTTAAAAGATTACATGTTTATATAACTAAATTCTCATGTAAAACCATTGAACGTGTTCATCATCCTTCTATTAAACTTCAAGTCTAAATAAAATCATCATCTACTATGACTTCATAAAGAGCCTAAGAAAACATAGTTTAAACATTTTTAGAACTTCAGAATTATGATAACAACTTATTTTTTTTTGTCCTTTGTCTTCCTCAATTTATAGCCTGTTTTTGGGGCCGCAGCCCCCAAGTTTGAGTCTGATTCTTCGCCAGAAGATAGCTCCACTCCATCTCTGCCCTCCTTGGGACTGTGTTTTTCTTCTTCTTCTTCCACATCTGCTGGACAGCTATAAAGATGCAAGAATTCTCTTGCCTTTTCCACAGTGTCAATTTTCTCTTTTCCATTCACGAACTTAAAGATGACTCCTTCAGGCAAAATCCATCTGTGGGCAATTTGTTTCTTTTGTAGAAATAAGACCAAGTCTTTATATTTGAGTCTTTTCCTCCTTATTTCAAATGGAATATCTTTTAAAACCTTTATCTCTTTGCCTTTTCAGGGTAACTCCATTAGCCGCTTTGAGAATTTGATCTCTCA
>NW_015167060.1:1781197-1834701 GCF_001447785.1 Gekko japonicus
TCTCTAAAGTTCTCCAATGCACTTGGTAAGTTCTTAAAAGTCCTTTATTTCGGTCTTTTTCGCTTCACAAGCCTGACCCCCCACTTAAACAGTAAAGTTCGCTTATGTTTGTCTTTTTGGGGGAGAGTCCCCTCCTACCCCTTGCTTCCCGCGGGGCGGCTCTTGGGTTTTTTCGATGTTCTTGCTTTAACTTAACTCACAGTTCAATGGTAACATGGTTTTCAGTTCGCTTTAAATACCAAATCACTTGATCACCCGGCGCTTGATCCAGTGTGTGCTTCTAGTTCCATCAGGAAACTCCGTAGCAGGACCATCGGGGCATGAATGCACCCCCTCGCCAGCAGGATTGCTGGAGGGGAAGCCTTCTAGTGCCCCAAGGCTTGGAGCCCATTGCAAGGGCTCCATGGGGGATGCGGACGATCGCACCCCCTCCTTGCCACGGGTTCTGGCGATCGTCTCCTGAAGGTCCAGGAGAAAGCAACCGCCATGGCGAGTACCAAAACTGGAAGTCCTTAAATAGCTTTTCTTGTACTTTCTGGTCACCTGAGACACTTCTTGTTCACCACAGATGACCAGGCTGTTTACAAGCCTGTTCCAAATCATATGATTAAAAAAAGAAAAAAGAGAGATTCAAAACTTTATGTTCTCAAAGGCTTGTTTTTTTTCCTTTCTCCTTTGGTTGTTATTCAAGTGTTTAACAAGATGGAAGAAATCCATTTCCTACCAACCATATCAAAACCCCCTCTATATAAGCAACCTCTTCCTTGACTCCTAGGCCCTGGCCAGGACAGAATTCCAGTGAAGCAGACAAGGACCAGTGCTGTTGTATAGCAACACACAGCAAGATATGGGGTTGCCAACTCCAGGTCCAAAAATACATAGAGAGTTGAGGGTGAAAATCCCTGGTTTGGAAGGAAGGATTCTATGGCATTATACCCCACTGAGGTCCCTCCCATCCCTAAACCCCGCTGTCTTCATGCTCTGCCCCCCCAAATCTTCAGGTATTTCCCAACCCAGAGCTGGCAGCCCTAGTTTTAGGGAAGGGAGGGATCTCAGTAGGGTATAGTGCCATTCAGACCACCTTCCAAAGCAGCCACCTTCTCCAGGAGAAATGGAATAAATGTTTTAAATAAATAAAAAAAGCTATCTAGTAAGCTATGTGCTCAGTTGTAATTCGGGGGGGAAGTGTCTCCAGCCCCCACCTGGAGGTTGGCAACCATAGTTAAAGTTAGGAGAGCAACAGAACAGGCAGGTATGAAGCAGAGCAGGTTGCCTCCTCCCAGGTATGGCCTTTCCTTGTGTACCATTCACCATCCAGTGGTTTGGCAATTAGTGTCAGAACTGCATTTGCGCTCCACGTGTACAGACTCTTTTTATTTGTGAGGCAGCAAGGAAGGAGCGCAAACTGGGGGTTGGAGGAGCTTCTCCTTCTTGTGATGCATTTAATGGTGCCACAGCTCTATAAAGGGAAGGGTCTGGGAAGGCTTAAATGCACTGAGTGAAGCATTTTATTGCTGACTTGAGTGCCTCGAAGCTGTATTTGGAAGCCCTGTGATGTGGGGAACAGGAACAAATGTGTTGTGTGTCTGAGACGGGAAGTTTTTGGCAGCGAATGTGGCTGCAGGGGGTGTGATTTAAAAGAGAGGTTATCTAACCCTTCCACTGTGTCTTGCTTCCCCACCAAAATGTACCAGACCTTTGTGACTTTTATCCCTGCTGGTTTCCTAGCAGGGAAGACAGTAGCTTGGGGGGGTGGTTTTCAAGAGGGAAATGCAGTGACAGGAAAGGTTAAATACCCCCTCCCATCAGTCTCTCCCTTAAAATCACAGTCCAAGTGGCTGCACTGTGTAGAGAAGGAAGGGTTGTGGAACGGCATGTCATTAATAGTTCTTTGAAGTGCCTTGGAAAGCGGAGCTGATGTGTAACTGTGAAGCAAGGCTGATGGTTTATTTATTATTTATGTATGCTGAACATTTGTTAGCTGCCTTTCTCCCTTCAGGAACTCAAGGCAGCTTGCAATATAAATAAAACGTTTTTAAAAACACAATAAAGCAACAATGATAAAACCATGATAAAAGTAGCAGATTAAAAACTCCAGTTAGGACTGCCAATAATAAAAGCTAAATCAATCAAAACGCAGTCTTCAGCTGCCTCCTGAAGACTGACAATGAGGGAGCCAGGCGCACCTCCCTAATTAACGGTGAGCTCATGTAGAGTGGCACCTGTAGCTTTCGTATAGCAAAGGTCTGGGCTACAGTTGCAAGCATCAGTGGTCCTGATGCAAAGACAAGGCTAAAAAATCCTTCCTACTACCTTTTGCTGTTACAGACAAAGGACCTTTAGGAAACTCTGATGATGTTTAATGCTGTTTGGCCAATTGATTGGAATTTGTAAAAACAGGGACTCTGTGATCATCTAGTTCTCTTGCAGCGAGGTCTGAGGACCAATCTTATGGAAATCTACAGAACAGCTTTAGAATCTCTGTTTCGTTTTTGTCTCAAGGGATTAGCATGAACAAAAGTCATGCCAAGTCAAGCTATAGTCACCCTGTATAGCCACACACTCTTCTACTGGTGTCTCTGCAGAGCAACTCTAACAAAAAAAGAAATTGCTAATGGGAAGGAATGGCACACACACTTAGAGACTTCCTGTGGTGCTTTTGCTCCAATATTGCTTTCACCACTGCCCAGGAAACCCATTTGGGTCCTGCATGTGGCTGACCTAGATCGCGGGCATGTATCTGAGGTTAGACTATGGCAGACTGAATACACTAAGTGAATGGACTGAGGTGCCCTGCCCCACCTTAAGAGCTGGAGGCTTCCTGTGGAACTTACCCAGCTGCAGGAAGCTTAAGCCACCTTTCCCACGTGGTTGGAATTGTTTATAATTATTAAGTGAATATTAAAGGACCGTACTTAGATGTGAATGAAAGGCTGGACAGTCTGTGTTTTGCAGGAGTGCTGAAGAGTTTTTGAATGACTTGGAATGGCTTCATTGGAAGCCTGACTGGAAACTGGGAACTGAGTGGCACTGCTTGCACAGCACACAGTTGTCAGCCATGCTGCCATGGGGGTTGGGGAGGTCTGTTGTATTCTCATTGCTACTGCATTCTTTCTGGGCTTCTTTGCTGCTGTAACGCTTATCTCTAAGTTCTGCAGGTGGTGGGATGTTGATGTCTAGTTTCAAGAGTAACCGTGGGAGCGAGGTGGGTTCCCAGCTTCAGCGCTAACAGCCTGAGGCCTTTCTCCCGCGTGCGGGAGTGTGGCTAATTGGCAGCAGTGGGGGGGTGCATACGAATACCCTATATCCTATTATGCTCCATGGGCAGCCGCCATTCTTAACAGTGCCTATGTTAATGCATCTATAGCTCTTCAGTAAAGTATTACCTTTCCTGATAAGCGTGTACTATGTTGTTGGCTGTGGGTTCTAACATTCTGTTAAGAAACCTTTATTCTCTATCTACGCGCCTCTCTCCCCAACTGAGATGAGTGACAGAGAGGAGAAACCGACTCCTTCAGAAAAGGAGGATGAGGGAGAGAACGAAATACCTATCCCTACCATGTCTGGGGGGGAGACTCCCACGACCCAGGCAGCAGCACCAGTGACCACCACATCGCCAGTAACAAAGGCTGAGAAGGGAACTGTCCCAAAGACAACATCAACCCTGGTGTTCCTGACCCTGTCGGGGCCACGGCAGCCGCCCGGTCCGGGGTATCGTCTGAGCTCCAGGTGGGGCCAATTCAACCCGGATTCAACTGCCGAGACTTATATGCTTACGCAGGGGCCCCGGAGAGACAGCAGGTTCGACCTGGGATTTACCTCAGCTGGATGTTTTCCCCCGTATGGGGCCTCCTTTGAACCACCACTGGCCCCGTGGGTGACGGAGAGGTCGAAGGCGAGGAGTGAGCACATGTCCCCGGATGAGGGGCTAGAACTGGCCCACAGAATGGAGGTGGCGGGTCGAGAGAGGCGACAGCTTCAGCGGGATCTGGAGGACATTATTCATGCGGTCCTGCAGTTGGTGATCCAAGCCATTAGGGAGGAGAGAAGAAGCCCAGAAAGAATGCAGTAGCAATGAGAATACAACAGACCTCCCCAAACCCCATGGCAGCATAGCTGACATACTGCCCTCTCAAAAATCACCTTCTCCCGGCCCAACTTCCGACTAGGGCGCAGCATCTGAATGTTTATAGTAGACACATAGACCGAGTCCCCAGGCTGTAGATCCCAACCCTCCACCCTTCTCTTCTTGACTGAGGGCGAGGAGCATTATGATTCAGGCCACTGAATCAAAATCTCATATCTTTTCTCTGAAGATTTCAGCTTTCTTTCTAGCCCCATAAAGGAACATTTTTTGTCCAGTATTGTTTCAGGGACAAAATTGGACAGTATTGTGGCAGTTGCTGGGCAGAGGCTTAGAAACCAGAATAAGGGTCTGGATAGTGATTCTCAGTACCCAAAAAATATTCCCTCCCCCACTTGTTGTAGCTAGCATTTCTCTGCAGGGCTCCCATTTCCTATACAATTTTTGTAAATGTATTTCTCACCAGTTTTCACAACCCATTTTTTAAAAACAAAAAAGGAAAAAACCCACTAATTTCTCCAGCACAATTACCCCGCCACCGCCCAATCAAGCAGTCCCGTAGGCAAGTGTCCATGTGGCATTATCTGGTTCTGTCACCGAGTAGGAAATTCTGTGATCTGGATTCCAGATTATTTGTTGTTGTTTTGTGCCCCCCGAAGGGGATTTTTTTTATTTGCATTTCTAAAATAACTACACAACTATAACGAAAAAAGGGGAGGGAAGAGACTACAAACTAAGGGAGACAGAACAGAAGGCACTAAAAGCCCAAGAGTAGAAGGTTACATATGCTTATAGATACAAAGTTGTAACTCTTAACAATTAGCTTCCGACATGAGGAGTTTCTTTATTCATCGCTTCAAGTTAAAATCCAGATTATCTGTCTAGACAGAGAATAGTTCCAAAGCTAATTAAGAAATATAAAGACCTTAAAAGACATTGACCTCTCCCATTACGCTTTCCCTTCCTCCCCACAAACACGACGTTGTGGAGCCTAGATGCTCTCAGTCCATTCAGTCGTCTCAATTAATCCTCTTCCTTCTCTGTTGGTTCTTCTTTCATAAACAGCTTTAATGAAACAGGCTCTGTCCAGTTAGTACCACTTCCTTTTCCAGGGCTTTCACTCACTTGTTGCTTCATCCACACTCTTGTTAGAGAGACCAGCCATTCACTTTACATGCAGATTTTATATTACAAGAGTAATCCACCATTTATTATCGCTTTTTGATCTGCTTGCCACCATTCAATATAAGCTAGACACGGTCTCAATTTCGTCCACAATCCACAACTCGCTACTTCTCGCTGTAAACACTGTCCCTTTAAAAGTATCGCCATGTTTAGAGCCATTCCCATCTAATATCCCACTTTAGCCAGCAGATGGCACCTGATTTCATGCTATAGGAAGAGTCAATAGTTAGGTCAGCTGACCCAGCCCTCCGCTTTTCTTCTTCCTGAGAGAAGCTTGCGTCCCACCTCCCTCAAAGCCTCCGATCGCCATCTTGGAGGGTTGTTTACATTTACCGATTAAAGTTGCCAAGGTTTCAAAGGTCTGTAAATGCTTTTATTGGAAAATTTCTTTGATCTAGTCCTTCTACTGTAATCCATTGCTACTGTTAGCTCAGTCCTCCATCATCCCGCTTCGTTCAATCCCGCTTTAGTTTGTGGGGGCTTCACAACAGAGTTCCGACGTCTCGCTTTAACTTAAACTCACTCATCCGTCTTCAGAAACGATCCAGCAGGTCTCCCTGGGATCTCGCTAGGCATAGTACAATCGCCAAACCTTCATACACTTGCCCCGGTGGTTGCTTCGAATCCAATACTGGGAATCAGGGCAGGACCTTCGGGGCAGAGAGTAGCCCCCCTGTACTGGCTGACGGCTGGAGGTAGGGCTCTCCAAAGCCCCCTGGCTAGGAGCCCATTGCCTATGGGCTCCATGGGGGAGCGTGCACGATCACGCTCCCTCCTAATCCCCGATTCATGGCACACGTCTCTCGGAGGAGCCAAGAGACTCAGCCATCACTAAAGCACCGAAAACCGGAAGTCTGGATTCCAGATTATTTGTTTATAGGTTTCCCTTGAACAAAAATGAACTATTTCCTTATGACTTTACAGTTACATAAGATTGAGTTGACTGTTACGGTAATAAACAGTGGATGGAGGCAAGGTAAAAAAAAATACCCCCTTCTATACTTTAAGAGGACTTATGGGGTAAAAGTGGCATCATTGTTTTGCCCTAAGCAAACGGCATCTGGTTCGTACCATAGTAACGACCTTACTCATGCTAATGCACAACCAACTGCTTCTGGGTTCTAGTTCCATAGTAGTGAAATATTTCCTAGCTGCCTCTGAATAGGCTTTGCTAATTTACATTTTAAAATGTAGGTTTATAACTAAGCTGTATTTTAAGTCAGCAAAATAATTTCATTTGTGTGTGTGTAGCTTTGTGTCTGCAGAATTATTGTCCAGTTCAGTATGGGCTACTTGGGAAGGGTATCCCATGGAAATGTTTGTGAATTTGGTCTCACACTGATGTGGTTGGTTTTGATTTCAGGAACCAGATCTGGTGGCAGCTGAGAATATGTCTGCTAGAAATATGCCATTGCTTAACACAGGAATGTTGACAATTCTTCACCAGCTTAATACAACGTGCTGAAGTTCCTTCTCCTAAATGAGCACTTGGTCTGTCTAATGTATGAAAAAGGATGCTGAAGAAAGAGAGAGAGTCATCCTCTTCAAGAGCATCCAGGGAAGTCTGTTGAAACTTGCCTGGGTTAAAACAAATCTATGTATACAAGACCTAATTGATCTTTATAACTATAGGTTGGTGATCAGAAGGAAATGTTAAAATATTAGAGGTATTCGAAGTGACTCAAGTAAAAGAATAGGCTAAGATCTGTATTATACCTTTTAAGTTTAGACCACAGTTTTTCACATGATATCTTGTCGAGTGCAGCCTTGAAGTCAATAAAGGTCATGTAGAATACCACCATGGTCTTTAACATATGTATGTTATCTTTATACTCCAACTTGGTTTAACCTAATAAATGAGAAATTGACCACTTTGGTGGGGCTTTTCTGTCCTTTAAAAAAATCCAAGCTAATTTAGCAATCAGTGACCATATAAAGGATCTTGATTTTCAAGAAACAGTGGCTAAAGTCTGTGGTATGTGTTCTCCCCTTCTATTCAATTTAGCTCTGGTGATCCCGCATCAATATGCACGTTATCTATCAATATTATCTGTCCCAAGATATTGCCATGCATTTACACTGGCTAGATTTAATGTGCACTTTTGACAGGAAGATACAAAAACATTCCATCCAATCATAGGTTGCTAATCATTGGTTCATGTGTTTTTCCATTGTAGATTTTATGTACAAACATGCTTGAATTTATTGGAACCTGCGTTGGTTGATTTTAAAAAACCTGTTCTCTGAGCAGGAAACTCTCAAAATCTTACTAGTGGGGGTTGACCAAAGAACTGCTATGTCTGTAGCTAATGTTATCATAATGGAAGAGCACCAGCAAACAGTTGTGCTTCAAATGCTTTAATGAACTGACCAGTGTAGTCTCAGAGATGTGGGCCTCTGTTCCCTTAGAACCCTTCCCCTTAGGAACATGGTTCCTGTTAACATAGTTATATGTAATATGATACAGCTAAGCTTCTGTTCTCTGCAATGAAAATATGGGCTGAGATAATGACCTCTGTATAATCTACTCTGATTCTAACCCTTAAACTGTGAATTCTACCAGGATGAATGATGTATGCTGAGATTTTATGCAGGTAATTAACTCAAGTGTTTTTTCTGCTTCTGAATGGCCTGTGGGCTGTAATAAAGACTGACTAGCTGACTATTAGAGGTATAAAATTCTGAACTATGATTTTTAGGACAAATGTGGAATTAACAGATCTCCTTGGTTTCAAGACAGAGATAGATTAATATAGGACAGGGTTGTGTTTTTTTTAAAAAAATGGTACTTCATTTGCAGCCCATTGAGGTCAGGAAGGGGACTCTTTTCACCGGCTAAAATCTTGAGCTCTCCTCCCTTGTCCTGTACAGAGTCAAAGACTGCCATATCATACCTGCCAGAGAGATACCAGTAGAACCAGTTCAAGTGTGAATGTCTGGAGCTATTTGCTCAGTAGAGACCTTTGGTACAGTGCACCTTGGTCATCCCAACTTGTAGGGGCATTATGGATCATGTGAATTGATCAAGGATCGGCTGACATGTTGGACACTAGTACCATTGCATAGGGGTTGAATTCCATTATCTTTGGGTCACTTCCAGTCCTTTGCTGCTAAAACAGTTTAGATGTTTGAGCCAATATTGATGCAACTACGTGGAAATCAAGAGACAGACTGAGATGGACAGGCAGATGCCTGGCTATTGGAAGAAGCAGAGATAAAAAGAACATGGACACTGATGGGGAAATGGCAAAACAGGTCACTGCTTGGGTGTAATGCAGCTGTCAACTGTTATGGGAGAACCTCTCTTGGCACACTGTTGCACTGGTTTTTGTTATAGCTGTACAGTGTAATCCTGTGCAGAGTTGCTGCAGTCTAAGTCTATTGAAATGAATGGGTTTAGATTGGAGTAACTCTGCATAGGATTGTATTGTTAGACCATCTGAAATCTGCACTAAGAATCCCATACTCTATAGTAGAAATGTAAATGCTGTCAGCGGAATCAATCATGCTCAGCGGGAAAATTCTTTACTTGCTTCATGCAGCTGGCAGTTCAGTCCAGAACACACAAACTTCAACCTAAACTCTGTTTGAAAAAGGGTCCATGTGTGATAAACAATAGGGAACTTCTTCCATAGCCCCCTACAATACCCTACCAATCCCAGTTCCCCACACTTCAGTTGCCCTTTTGCCATCCAATCCAAATTTAAATGAATCATGGAATAAATTATTACAGATAATTAAAAAGCACATTAGTTGGGGGGGGAAAATCAGTTTATTTATATTATTCACTTTTGCAAAGATCAACTTTGGTTTGCTAATGTACCGCAGCTCTTCGCTAAATCTGCTAATGCTCCTGAATCAGACTTGCTAGCAAGAAATATATATATTTCCTTGAACGCACTCTATCAAGGTCCCACTTGACTTCCAGAGTGAACTGCCATACTAAGTGCGACACACTAGCTTTTTCACTAATGGCAAACATCTAGCAATAACAATTAGGCCTCTGGACAGCTCCCTTAGGATAGATCTGGCCTGCTGCTCAAGCAGTGTCTATAAATGGGTTGGAGCCTTGGCATCCATTTGTACAAACATACACGTTGCCTTGGTCAAGGACACCCAGGGGGCAGATTTCTGACTCCCGACAAGGAAGCTTTATCAAATGGCCCCTAGGCACTTGCAAACCCAATGACCCTCACTTGGCTGCCTGAGCATGGATTGCCTGATTAAAGCACTGTCTCATTGTAGGGGGTTCGGGGGAGCACATTGCAGACTTGGGAAATGTAATGAAATGCAATGAAAAGCTCCAGCTGAGTTCCTTAGCTACAAGCCCCCGAGGGTGAAGCCCTGTGCTGCACGTACTCAGTCTCTACTTACAATGTGACAGGAGGCGGGGAGGAGTGCTTCTTAGAGGCTCATGTTTGTTTACACCGTTTCCAGCTTTCTTCTTTTGAGAGTCAAGATTTCTCATCTGCTTATTTTCATCCTATTGCAGTTGTCTGCTTTCTCAGCTATACTAATGTAGAACAGCCTTCCCATACAGCTATTTTTTTTGCCCAAACGAGGAATGAGCTGGATTCATTTTTACCTTTTCCACCTGTCAAGGTGTGTTCTTTGCTTTTCCCTGATCCTGAGATTTCATTTGGAGACTTCAGTATTTTTCCTCCCATTCTGCCTTATTACACAAAAAGCCACCTTTATTTAACATTTCTACCCTGCCTTTCCTCAGCTACCTTTATTTATTTAACATTTCTACCCTGCCTTTCCTTTTTGCTCAATGTAGCTTCCAAAATACATATCTTACAATTTTGTAAATATGTATTACAGAATATTAGGTATATAACCTAATAACATGACACATTCATGTTAGCAAAAGATCATGCCACAATAACCTGGTTAATCTTTCACAGGATTAACTGTGACAAAACTCTTTGATAGCGTAGAAATATACCTTAAAGCAGGACTACCAATGATTTTTCTTCCCAGGAATGACCCTGGCTCCCTCCCACCTTTTCGCGATGCATTTGGCCGACCTACTTACCAGAAACTGGAGTGCTGATTCAGTCATCTGTCTTGTTGCTTCTCGCTGGGCTGTTCCCCTTCCAATAGGCTACCCATTGCATATACCATTTATGCACAACCGATTTTTAAAAGTTGAAAAATTGCTCTGGAGGGGAGAGGAGGGAGGTTTCAGTCATCATAGGTGCCAGCCAATCAGTGCTGTGCACAGCTGCTTCTGATACAAACATGCAGAGCTGGGGGAGGGTGGGGTATAAATTGAATGAATGAATAAGTAAATAGATATTTCCAGAGCACAATTCTGGAGAATGGATTATTTGAATTGAAAAAATAATAACAATGAGGGCCTCCATAGCTCAGAATTGTATATATTTATATTTAAACACATCCCCTGCTGGCCCATAGCTATGGTGGGGCTATTGAGGGCTCCGCCCCTTCCCTTAAAGGGACAGCCCCACAAGATTTCCCTCCTCCATTGCTAGTGAAGTCTTCTCCCTGCTTCCTAGCAGAAAGAAGACTGGGTGGCTGGTAATGGAGGCCACACCGTGGGTGGTAATGGAGGCCACGCAGCTGCCCCCTCTCTTTCCCCCATCAGCCAGCTGAGCAGTGAGGGGATTAAACCCCCACTCTGGAGTTGCGCTGAAGTGGCAGCATGATTTCTCCATTGGATACAATGGAGAAACCGTGCCGCCGCTGCGGCATGACTTCAGAGAGGGGGTTCAAAATTTAAAATCCCTCTCTGCTCAGCTGGCATGAGAGGGAAGAAGACTAGCCCAGCTGGCAACGAGGCTGCCCTGCCATCTTCCCCCCTCCCCTTCCCCCCAGAATCCCGGAGCCCCCCAGGATAAAAAGTCGTAGCTATGGGCCTGATCACCTGACATTAAGGGCAGATTTGTGTATGTCAGTATATACATATGGCTATGTTGCTTGTAGACATAGGTGATGATAAAGAAAGTAAAAGCTAATTTAAAAAGTAGCAACCCATCCTTCCTTTTTCAAGGGGTGGTGAAGGCAATACCTATTCACTTTTGCTACCTTTGTATCTCCTGGAAGCAATGTTTAGAGTCACTGAGAAGTAAGAGAGGAGCTCAGTGGGATCTCTAGTGGCTAGGAGGTGGGTCTTCAGTGTTTGGCATTATCTTATTGTCCTTCCTCATAACTAGAAGAAGTAGAATACATTTCAAAATAAGCAAACTATATGCAAACGGCTTCATGTGCAAAAGGATAATACTTAAGCATGCATTTTTATAGCAAAAAAGGCTCCCAGTGTGGAATTTGGACCTTAAAGCTGTATTGGTGCAGTATTTTATATTTTTAAGTACAGAGTGTACACTAGTCCTGCCTGTGCCTGTGTACTTTGCCTAATGGCCCATGGGACACATGGGTTGGAAGGCAAGTGATGACATGTGGTTAGGGGAGAGTCAAGAACTCATCCATCCATCATCAGATAAATAATTTAGTTCATTCTCATAGCCCATAAGACATAGTACTCAGAGGGTATAACTGGTAAGAGTAAATCTGCGAGGAACACTTTTGTGTTATGATTGAATAGAGATCTGTGCATTGTATCCATGGGTGTTATTTAAGTGTGGGCTGGTAGTAGAAATGGTACATGCATTTTTTTTGTCCAGTCTCTGATGTGCATGGGTTTGGATAGAAGAAACACAAAACTGCCTGTTTACCACCAATGGGGCAACGGGGCAGATTACAAAGTTAACACAATGGAGGAAGGCAGGACCATGAATGCTGCCTGGAGCTCTTGGGAGGAAGAGCAGGAGGAAAATGCAATAACCGATCGTGGGTGGGTGGGGTTTTTTCCCCTTTGTAGAAGAATGCATATAGAAGAATGCACCCGATGAATAGTATGTCAGAATGCATATTTTGTGCTGCTTTTTTTTCATTAGAATGTAACATTTTTCAAAGGTGGCTCCTCAGCAGATGATATTCTTCCACAGGAGAATAAATGTTACAGTGGAATCCTCCCATCAATAATCTGGCATAGTAAAGGTAAAGGTTCCCTTGCTCGAAACCCAGTCGAATCTGACTCTAGGGTTGCGGTGCTCATCTCCGTTTCAAAGCCGAAGAGCCAGCGCTGTCCGAAGACGTTTCCGTGGTCATGTGGCCAGCATGACTAAACACCAAGGTGCACGGAACGCTGTTACCTTCCCACCGAAGTGGTACCTATTTATCTACTTGCAATTTCTTGCTTTCGAACTGCTAGGTTGGCAGGAGCTGGAACTAGAGATGGGAGCTCACTCCGTCATGCAGCACCCGGGTCTCGAACTGCTGAACTACTGACCTTCCACAGCCTGCAGTTCAGCGTCTTAACCAAAATCAAAATCTGTAACTTCCTTGTGGATGGGTGCTGGGAGGAACTCATGAATAAAAAAGCACGGGTGGATGGATGGGAGGCATATTGTCACAGACCTGCAGTGCAGGCTCCCCTGGCCTCTGGGGAACAGAGCCTGCCTGACTGTGTAGGAGGAAGGGGATGTTAATAAAAATAGAGAGGGAGGCAGGTTAATTCAGAGGGATGGAGACAGGCCTTTTAGCTGTATGTACCTGCTGGATCAGGAGAAAAGGAGAAAAGGTCTGTCCCAGGGGAGTACCAGGCAGATGCTGATTAAAATAAAATAGAAATTTAAGTGGAATATACATTGTGGTCTTGGCCCATACACTGTGGGTGTCTGTCCTGTTGTGTATATATCACAATTCAGCTGTGCAAAGGCAACATATACTCACCTATACATTGTGGTCTTGGCCCATGCACTGTGGGTGTCTGTCGTGTATATATTACAGTTCAGCTGTGCAAAGGCAACATATACTCACTAACCCTACTCTCTTGAAAACCTCATCTTCTACCAGGAACCCATACTTTCTTAATACCAACTGACCAGAAGACACTTCTGCAAATCTTCTCTGACAGGCTCATTTCATGTTACATGCGAGTGTGCATTATTTGAGCCCCTGTGCCATTTTTAAAAAAAATGAAAAGCCACTTTGGTGAGAAGGAAAGACAGGAATTCAGAGGAGAGAAGCAGAAAGGAAGGGGGGGGGGTGCACTTAACCCTTTTTCTGCCCACTGTTTCAAATGTTCCTCAAGCAGCTCCCCACCTCCTCTTCTTCTAAGAGCCAAAACCAGGGGTCATTTCCTGCAGGAGCGCACAGGAGCAGAGCTCCGGCATAGCAGAAAGGAAGGGGGGGTTGCACTTAACCCTTTTTCTGTCCACTGTTTCAAATGTTCCTCAAGCGGCTCCCCACCTCTTCTTCTAAGAGCCAAAACCAGGGGTCATTTCCTGCAGGAGCGCACAGGAGCAGAGCTCCGGCAGTAAAGAGGCCCAGGGGGCAGGCACATGCAACAAGCCCCACCCCCTGCTCCCAGCAGCCCTCAGTCAGAGCAAGAAGCAGCCAGGTAAGCTGCAGAGCCTCCCCCCCGGGCCCCCGGTCCAAAACACTCCAGTGGCACCTTTAAGACCAAGTTTTATTCAGGCTCAAGCTCTCCCTCCTCTGCAAGGACAGATCTTCACTCCCCCCCCCCGATAGCTAGCAATCCAAAACAGTCCAGTGGAGCTTGAGCGGTGGGTGTTGCCTTCTGACTCACTTCCGGTGATGTCAGGGGGTGTGGCATATGCAAGTAAGTTATGCTAATGAGTTATGCTAATGAGCTCCTGCACCTCTTTTTCTACAAAATGACCCCTGGCCAAAACCATCATGCAGACTTGCATTTGGAAACTTGTGGGTGGAAAGCTATTTGGGGGGAATAATTTGGAGCACAGAAATGGCTGATGGCAAAAGGGTTAAGGCGCTCCCTGCCACTTCTGAATGCCAAAGTCCCCGTCTAACTTCCCCCTTAAAAGAAACAGTATCGGGCCTCAGCAAGTTTTCATTTGCATATCATGTATTGTTAGTTCCTGAAACTGGAACTTTCCAGCAAAATCTGACACTATGAGAGCCAGATAATACAGTATAGGTGCTGTGCAAGATTTCTCTAAAACACTCCACAACACAAAACACTGTTTTTAAAGTTGCCATTTGCTGTTAAAATGTCTTGATCTGTTTGGTGACCTCCTGCATGAGAGTAACCCCTCATAGGTAGGGCTGCCAGATCCACCAGGCCATTGGGGGCGGGGGGGGTAGGGTTGCCAGATCCAGGTTGGGAAACTTGTGGAGATTTGGGGATAAAGTCTGGGGGAGACAGAGACCTCAGTGTTGGTATATGCAAGGTCTATTGTGCATAGATAAAGACAAGATAATGACAAGAACATCCTGCAAGGGGCAGCAGAGGGGACAACTAGTTAGCATAGTGAGATGAGGGACTTCCTACTATTTTCAAACAGTCTCCTTCCTGACTCCTGATTGGCTCAATGCACCTGCTTAGCTTCTTAGTTACTGACTCTCTCCTAGACAGACAGGTAGACGTCTCTTTCTCTCTCATTTTTCTTACAAAGTTTGTTCTCTTCTTAATAAACTGACTTTATTCTTTAAACAGCTTGTGCTCCACTTTACTGCATATCTACACTCTGCTAACAATATTATGGGCCCAGTGTGAACTCTTCAGCTGTGAAAGAAAGAAAAGATAGATCCGTAGGCAAAAGAAAGATGACGATTTCGTGCAGTGTTCAGCACAGTTACCTACTAGATAGGCTTACAGAAAGCAACTATTTGATATGGAAGGAGAGAATGAAGAGTCACCTGTTTGAGACAGGACTGTGGCATGCCATTCAAAAACCCCAACGAGGAGATGATGATTCAGCAAAGCAAAAAGCCTGGGAGCCTGACAGCAAGAAGGCAAGAGGATCCATGATAAAAGGTTTGACTGATAGATATGTTCTAAGAGTGATTCAAATGTAAACTGCTAAGGCTGTATAGTCGGAATTGGAGAGGTTTTATATAAATTAATCTCTGAAAAGCCAGTTCTACATACAAAAGAGACTGTTTAGCACTAAGATGTCAGAAGGGGGTAATTTGCATGACCACTTAAATCAAATGCTTAGACTAACTCAACAGTTAAGAAGCACTGGAAAAGAGATTGCAGACCAGGACTTGGTTGTGTTGTTCTTGATTAGCCTGCCAAAGTCTTGTGAAAATGCTGTGTCTCAAATTGAAGCAAAAGGAAAATTGTCTCTCACTAAAGTAAGCAACTTGAGCATACAAACATAGACAATTTGAAGAATTCAACAAGAAAGTTGAACCAAATGTTGATCAAGTAGCTCTAAATGTAAACAGCAAGAGTAAAATAATTTGTCATTTATTTGGAAAATCAGGGCACATTAAAAGAATCTGCAGTGCTTTTAGGCAAAAGGGTGCCTTTCCAAAAGAAAGAAAAGGGGAGAATTCGAAGCAGCCACCACTGAAAAAGTGTTTTATGTTGACTCAAAGGAGCTACCAAAAGTCACACTTGGTTATGCACATGTGTGCACATAAAGACTTCTTTGAGACACTAAATGAAGAAAGGAGAGAGACATTAAGTGTGACAGATGGCGGAAATGTGACTGCACAAAGGGTTGGCTTAGGAACAGTAAAGTGCAAGCTCCCAGAAGGACAAATCAGAGAGGTCCTCATTGAAAACTGCCTGTATGTGCCACACTTAGCAGCCCACATGATTTCTATAAAACTACTTGCAAAAAGAGTAATGGTCATATCATTTGGAAAAAAATGTTTTATTGAGCAAGAGGGAAACTTGATTGCAACTGGGAAAGTGCATCAGGACTTGTATGCTTTAAAGACATGTATTCAAAGTGCAAACCTAACTAAACATTGCAGTCACAAGAAATGTTCCTAAGTATGGCATAGACATTTAGGACATAGAGATAATTATGCTATTGCCCAACTTGAAAGCCAGAACTTGACTAAGGGCATACAGATAAACAAGTACACTAGTGAAAGAAACTGTATGCACTGCATTCAAGCTAAAGGAACCAGACCTAGTTTCAGTAAGAGCCATGAGACAACCCAGACACAGCACCCTTTGAAGATGATACATAGTGATGTTGTGGTCCAATGAAAACTGAGACTCCTAGTGGGAACAGATATATATACTAACTTTTATTGATGATTTTTCAAAGTATACAGTAACCTACTTGATCAGAGAGAAAAGTCAAGTATTGGAGAAATTTAAGGCATATGTTGCAATGGTCAGCCACAAATTCCAGAGTAAGACACTGGCAATTTGCACCGACAATGGAGGAGAATCTGTGGGACATGACTAACTATCTAACTGAACAAGGAATAGAGCATCGTCTCACCGTCCCATATGCTCCAGAACAGAATGGCATAGAAGAAAGGAAGACTCACTGACTGAGATGTGCAGATGTATGCTGCTTGAAGCAGAGCTATCTGAGAAACATTGGGGAGAAGCAATCAACACTGCTACCTATCTATGGAACAGACTGCCTACAAAAGGTGCCAGAATCACACCATATGAATTGTGGTATGGGTACAAGCCCAACATGAACCACTTGGAAGTATTTGGGTCAAGAGCTTTCACCTTCATCCCCAAAGAGAAATGGACCAAGATGGATCTGAGAACTGAACAAGGTATTTTTGTAGGATATGCACTGGGATGTAAAGCGTACAGAATCCTTAACCCAAGAACAAGAAACTGTCAAAATCTGCAACTTAGTCTATATTGATGAGAAAGAAAAATCTACAAATACAGAGAAAGTGGACATCTGAGAAGCCACACCAACAGAAGAAAATAAAGCATAGCAACCAGAAACAGTGCAACTGAGCACCATGGACCATGCAGATGACACACCTGCAGAGCCACAAGAAGGGGCTGCAGAGCCAGATGCCAGATGTCAGATGGTCAACTAGAACAAACAAGGGAGTACCACAGAGAAGACCTGACAAAAACAAAGGCTGTAACCAAACCTTCCACATGAGAAGACATAGAAAGAATGCCTACCAGCCAAGCAGAAAGATGGAGAAAGGTTGCAGAAGACGAGATTTAATCCCCTAACCAAAAACCAAACATGGACACTCCCAGAACTACCTCCGGGAAAGAGGGCAGTAGGATGCAAATGGATTTTTAAAACCAAATATGATGCAGAAGGAAGGGTTTGTTGAACTGGAGTATTGTCCTATAGAAGATATGATTGCAGATGCACTTACCAAGCCACTTCCATGTGAGAAATTTAAGAGTCTATACAGGAAAATTAATCTTGTGGACTTTGCACACTTGAGAAGGGGTGTTGGAATATGCAAGGTCTATCATAAAGAAGATGACAAGAACATCCTGCAGGGGGAAGCAGAGGGAACAACTAGTTAGCATAGCGAGATTAGGGATTTCCTACTATTTTGAAATACTCTCCTTTTTGTCTCCTGATTGGCTCAAAGCATGTCAGAGTCCAAAGTCAGAGCCAAGATTCGGTCCAGAAGGTCAGTTACCAGACAGCAGAATCCCCTTCAGAGCATGGCCAGAAAGCGAGGTCTAGCAGGCCAAGGTCATATAAAAGAGCAAGCAGATCCAATATCCAAGCTTGTCTGAAGGTCACTGGAGTGAAGAAGACTCAAGAGGTATGGTCACAGAGTCCACCGGGTGGTGACTTGTTGCTTCCACATTGAGCAGTTGCCCTTGACTGGTTTTTATAGGCATCTGCTGCAAGGTCTTACTTGCTGCTGACTGCTTAGGAGTAACCATGCAGCTACTCATCATCAGCAAGCAGCTAGTGTTGGGCCAGGAGACATGTGCTTCATCTTCTCTCCTGGAGCTCCATTCCAAGCCTTTGTTGCTGGTGCTCAAAGGTTGTGGGTGAAACTGAAAGGCTGGTAATGACCACCTGGGTTTCATCTGTTTGAACAGGGCTGGAAGGTTCTGGTGGCTCTGCATCAGCTGTCAGCTGTGAACTCTGACAAGCCTGCAGTTCATCTTCTTGCTTGCCGGCTTCTGCAGCTTCAGAGCTCCTCTCCTCCTGAGGAGTCCTTCTCTCCTGACTGACCCACAACAATGTACCTGCTGAGCTTCTGTTAGTTACTGACTCTCTCCTAACTAGTTAGACTTCTCTTTCTTACAAAGTTTATTCTCTTTTTAATAAACCAACTTTATTCTTTAAACATGATTGCGCTCTGCTTTACTGCATATCTGCACTCTGCCAACACTCCGTGGGGTAAATGCCATAGAGTCCACCTTCTGAAGCATCCATTTTCTCCAGGGAACCTGATCTCTGTAGCCTGGAGATGAACTGTAATTCTGGTGGATCCTCAGGTCCCACCTGGAGGTTGGCATCAGTACTCATAGGTTGACAGCCTCTCTGCTGAATCCAGCAATTCATGGCCACAAGTATTGCAGCCGTTTTCCTTGGTCCTCTCTGCACAGCAGTCTTCACCAAACCAAAGAAAGTAGATTCCCAGACTCGCAGGACTTACAGGGACTAATAGCCACGTAGGGCTGTATCTGCCCCCTTTTCCTTCCTCAGTACCCCCAGGCCTGCATGCAGCTGTGAGTCCCACAGTCCTGGGAATCAGCTCGGTTGGTAAAGACTGCTGAGGTAGGGGAACAAGGGAAATATCCTCTTCTGTGAGCACCTTCCACTGATGGATCTCTGGATGCCACCCTCTGTATGGAACAATTTACAATGGACTTTAAAATGGCTGTAATGTACAAACTAGCCCTTGGTTTAGAAACAACAATAATTAATTTGGATTCTGAGATAAATAAAAAAGTGGCTCATGCTGACACAGGATATATCTAAAATGGGCAAGTAAGATATTTGATGATCCTATGATTGGATTGTGCAAGGTGTGGTACTTTAACTAGAAATCGCCCTCTGATAGAATCTCAAGTTTCATTTTTTAAACAAGCAAGTTTCTTGTCCTTAAGGCTATAGATTTAGGCTTGAAAGAATGTGGGGAATGCTTGTTGAGTCCTTTCCCCCCTCCCCTTATAGACAGAATCAATTATGTCAATTTAAGCACATATCTGCAATTTCAAAATATTTGTATTATGCAAACAGTTAATCAAATTCACCTCTTCCTGCTGCAGCATTTGTTACCTTGGGAGTCGAATTTTGCTTTTTGTTCCTCCTCAAACTCACTATTTATTCTAGTCCATGGTTATGCCCTATAGAGAATTGTAGGACTACAGGGTAAAACAAAACAATGAATCTGGCTAAGTTTCATCACGATGCCATATCTGAAAGGTGGTGTTGTTTCAGACATCTTCAGTTTTATCTGTATTTATGGACAATAGAGCTTCTCTTTTCTGCTAGCTGGAGAAATGCCTGGGGTATTCCGGGAAAATATTTTAGTATTCCAGAGGGGAAAACATTACAGCGTCTTGCAATGTTGCTCAAGTCTGCATCACTAGTATGAAGGTGTCAGGCTGGTCAGATAAAAGGGTCCCTCACTACTGTTGGCATTAATCTTTTCTGGTTTCTCAGCAGAGTCACAGTTCACCAGGGAATCCCCAAGGGCTATTTGCATGCAGGCAATACATATAAGAGTTACAAGTGTTTTAAAATGTGTCATAGCTGTGGGTTCGTTGTTTAACATGAAAAAGAAAACGCTTTAACATTTGTCACACAGACATCCATAGCAGACATTTGTAGAGGTCATAATCCTCCTTTCAGAGACAGCTCTGCCTCTACGCTGTGTCCACACACCTCTCTCCTGCCTCACCTCATCTGCTCCCGGTGTGCAATCTGGCTTGCTGTTAGGGATTCCAGTGTTTCATTTGCTACTATGGATTGAAGCTGGAATAATTTAGGCTCTAAACAGATGAGATTGCAAGAGACTTTTGTGCTTCCCAGCATCTTTCAAAGCTCAATTAGAGCTGGGCAAGGGCATGATTCAGACTGGGGCTGTGCAGGGTTGGGAGAGGAGCTTTAACCTTTTCACACGTACACACCCAATCTTGCAAATGGGAACCAGGCCCCCTGCACTCTTATAGACCTTTAAACGGACACACAGACAAAAAATAAAGGACAGTAAGTGGGATACCTGTCTTTTCAAGGAAAACAAGACTAATAGTGGCAGGGAGTCCAGTTTTGATTAATGAAGCCATGTAGGGATAGCGTCCCCCCCATATGGTCCCAATCCAAATCGGGGCCCAGTGCAGCTGTAATTTGTATTTTTGAAAATCCAGCACCGCCCCACTATGTCTAATTTGACCCTCAGTGTTTTCAGACAGAGTGTGTGCCCTCTTTAAGCTCAATAGAGAAAAAAGGATGTCATGGTTGCCAATCTCCAGGTGGGTGCTGGAGATCTCCTGGAATCACAACTGACCTTCAAATTACATCAATCATCTTCTATCTTTCATTTTCTATCTTCTGTCTATAATTTAAAACATTTATTCCACTTCTCCTGGAGAAAAGGACTGCTTTGAAGGTAGAGTGCATGGCATTATGCCCAGGTGCCCTCTACTCCCCCTCACTAACCTCCATTTTCCCAGGCTCCACCCTCAAATCTCCAAGTATTTCCTGGGTTGCCAAGTCGATGTTCACCGGGAGCGGGGGGCTACCGGCTGGTGTCTGGTGAGCACGTGCAAAGCGCGCGCGCGCCTCATGCACATCACCCGGAAGTGACATGATGACGCCAGGCACGCTGGGGGCGGGGCCATGGCCATACGAGGGAAAACCATAGAAAACCACTTCCAGGTGACGCGCACGTCGGGGAGGAGTTCCCCCCGGGGCCCGATCCAGCGCTGCCGGGGAATGGGCCTCTGGGGCGGGGGTTTCCCCGCCCCCCGGGGGGACTTGGGAAGCATAGGTATTTCTGAACTCAGAACTGGCAACCCTGTATCTTCTGCTGGCTGCAATCCAAGCTCTGACTCCAGCTTCAGCAATAGGTATTAGAGCGCCTGTTCTGGAAAACCACCTCTCCTCGGTCTAGATTCATGTATTTTTGCCAGGGCTCAGATTTGGTCCTGGCATTTGCCTATAGGGTTGCCAACACTGGGTTGGGGAATTCCTGGAGATTTGGAGATGAAGTCTAGGGAAGGCAGAGTTTGGCAAGGGGAAAGACCTCAGTGGAGTATAATGCCATAGAGTCCACTCTCCAAAGCAGGCATTTCTCCAGGGGTACTCATCTCGGTAGTCTGGAGATCAGGAATAATTCTAGGAGATCTCCAGGCCTCACCTAGAGGTTGGCAACCCTACTGTGCTGGCACACACACAGACACACACACATACACAGAGAGAGAGAGGTTATACAGATCAGGTGACCAGTCACTTTCCAAGCAATTAGAAGTTCCTCTCCACTGCTCCTCCAGTGCTGCTGTAATCACTTTTTAATCCTTCCCTTTGAAGCGCCTTCCCTCCCCTTTCTTTTTCGTGTGAAGGAGGCACATACTCACATCACCTTTGCTCTGGATGGAAAAACAACTGCACCAACAGCCTTTCCCATGTCTCTTTTCCTCCTTCTTCAAGGGTGCACACACTCACCTTGCTCTGAGTGGAAAAGGAGCATGCTGTTGACTCTGTCTCCCTGCTGTTTTCCTAGAGTTGCCAACTTCCAGGAGGGGGGTGGAGATCTCCAGTTCCCCTGGAGAAAATGACTGTTTTTGGAGGGTGGACTCTCTAGCATTATATCCCACTAAGGTCCAGCCCCTCCCCAGACCCCTCCCTTCCCCCCCCCCCGCCTAGAGTTGGCAACTCTAATAATTTGCCTCATTCAGGGAAAACATAGAGGTAAATATATATATTTCCCCCTTGCATGGCAAGTTACAATTTGAGGATGAGGGCGGCTACTTTGGGAAAACAGCAAAGGAAATGTTTCCTCACCCAAGCACTTATGACATGCTGTGAAATGCTTTAATGTTTCACCAGCTGCCATTTTGTGACTGGCTCCACCCACAAAACCACCATTTTGTGACTAGTAGCCCTCAAGGGTCTTGAAAACAACTAAGTAGCTCTCAGGCACACAAAATATACTCTCTCATGATATAGGTGGGAATTATTGCTTGACTACAGACAGCCCAGTTTGTGGAGCTGTTTTAAATCTGCTACAGCACTGCTTATTGCATAGGTGTTTGGAGCAGGCTGTGGGGATTGGAATACAGCCAAGGACCCAAAGAAAGTCAATGTAGGATCAAGGAGACCCTGTGCCGGTGCTATAGAGCGTGTTCAAAGGTGTTGAAAACTGGAGTGGAGTTATGGTGGGATTTCTACTCTCTCTGCCCATTATCACACACCACCCCCGGACCAAATGTTTCTTTTCTATTGTCGCCATGGCATCTTGACAGACTTCAGTGCTAAAATATATGTGCACAAACTGTGCAGCCAGCTTGTGTGTGCAAATGTTGCAGGAAATTATCATAGCAGCCAGCTGTGCAATCAGGTTTGTGCAATTTGTTTGTGCCATCAGAAAGACTGTGGCCCTCATTCTGTTTGTGTGTTTGTTCCTAGGCCTAACTTTCAGAAACATCAAGTTCTTTGCATTATGATCTGGTTAAGTAGACACCAAATCTCTTTCCCATACTGGATTGCATTTTCTTAACCCTAGCTTTTACAAATGTCAGAATTAGCCAAGTTATTCAGATATCATTCTCAGATGTTTAGCAAAATGTTGGTTTGTGTTGGTTCTTATGTTTCATCTTCCATTGTGCTCTGAGGCAAGTCATTCTCTCTTAGCCTCAGCTTCTCCCCTCATCTGCAATATGGGGATAACAATATACTTGCAGGGCTGTTGTCAGGATTATGACAAGATAGTGTATGTGAAGAACATTTAGCCATTAAAAGCCGCAGGGCTCTGGAATGTTCCCTGAAATTAAATAGCAGGCACTGTTTGGACATAGCACTATGGTGGAAAGGAAGTAGTTGGCACAGAGGAATAGAAGGATATGGAGACATGGATCTGATGGTAGATAAAATCCATGGATAGGGAGCAGTAGCTTCAGATGGGAAGAATGCTGAGGTAAATCTCTCAGCCATTAAAAAGCTCTGTCTTGCAGCCTGATATTTCACACGATATTGCCCACATGTTTTCCAAACTGTTCTGAACACATATGAGGACCAGAAGCTTTTTTAAAAACTGAGATTTTTCAGAATGTTGAATTCTGTTTCAACGTCCAGATTCTGAGTTTTGTGTAGCAGGTCTGCAGATGTACACAATGAGCAGAGGTTCCAATTGGGACCCACAGAGGACAAAAAAATTCAAATGGCTTTGAACTGGTGGTGTTTCCAGGTCATTCCAGGACAGACATAACTTTTTTCTTTGGTTCATTTCTCTTTGTTTTAGAATCCTCCAAGAGAGGTGCATGGAATAGCATGGCAGAAGTCTGGCCTAGAGATGGGCAGTGCTAAGGAGCCCGATGCTTTGCAGTTGTTGAAGAAAGAAGTTACTCCAGAAGATGCTCAGCAGCCCAACGCCAGCTTGTCCTGTGGTCAGGAGAAAGACAGCTGCCTCCAGAACACCAGATGTGACAGAGGGGAGCTTACCATGAGGAACTGCTGTGTAAATGATCTAGGCAACAAAGACAGCTGTCAAGAAGACACCATGGTGGACAACCCCAACCAGAAGGAGAAGGCTCCATCTGTGGATGCCCAGCCTTCTATGGATCTAGCTGCTGCCACTGGGACTGTGGCTCTTAAAGATACAGGGACTGGAGAAAACCCACTGGAAGGGGTAGGAGGCATAGCAGCTAATCGTGACTTGTGCCACAACAGTGAACAGAGTTCCAGCATGAAGGAGCTCCCTAGTAGTTCAACCAATACCTGCAACCCTCTGGAAGGAAAATATTCTGGGGAAGCTAGTCCTGCTGCTGAGAAGAGAAACACTGGGGATGCTTGTAGGCACCTCTCAGCAGAACCTTGCCTTAAGGGAGCCAATAAGGACTCCTCCAGTGCACCCGCTTCCCTGAAACATGTTGCATTCCTTGAACCAACCAAAAACAAGGATGAGGCAGGAAGTGTCAAAACAGGAATGGTACATTCTGAGCTGGGTCCAGCCCTTGCCACATGCCTGCAGAAAACAAGCCAGGGGCAGCCTGATGCTTCTAAGGGAGATATGTGTAAGCTCAGCAGTGACACCTGTGAAGCAGAGGAACACTTAAACGAAGGACGGAGAGATACCCTTGTGCCAGAGGCCTCCAAGGAATCTGTCTCAGAGCCCTCAAGAGCAGACACTGCAACAGGGAAGTCAGGCAAGCCAGGTGCAGAAATGAACCAGTTGGGTCCAAGTGGAGAGATGAGGGCTCCTGTTATAACAGTTCACACAGGTGTGGGCTCCAGTGGAGTGTCAGAAACTCTCACTGCTGCCTCTGCTGCTTCTCCTCATGAAATCAAGCACCAGGGCACATCAGGAGACACTCAAGCAATGCCAGGTCAGGTCACACAGGAAACAGAAGGGCTCAGAGAAGCAATGCCCTCCAGCTCCAAGGGTAACAACAGAGCTCAGGAACAGCAAATATCAGTAGTGACTAGCACAAGTATGAATGACGGACACACATCAGGTGCAGAGATGACGTCTGTGGAGCTTCTTGCCCAGACCTGCTTGTTTGAGATCACTGCTCCCCAGCAAGATGCTGGGACTCAAGTTGACAATCGTGTGTCTTTGGTGTCAGTCGCCATCAGTCCCATCAACCCACCGGATGGTTCTGCAGCCTTCACCTTCCATACCCAGGGCTTGGCACCCTCCTCTTCTCTGAAGAGTCCTGGCCCAGAACAGAAACCTGCCAAGAAGGATGTGGAGATGCAAGTGTTCATCCCAGTAGAGACCAGGTCCGTGGCCACGGGGCCCATGACTCCTGTGACCAAATCCCCTCAAGCTTCCTACCCTGAGGTACATGTTAAAGGGACAGAGGAAGAGGCACCAGAGCCTGTGCGCGAGGTCAGCTGGGATGAGAAGGGGATGACATGGGAAGTGTACGGTGCCTCTATGGAGGTGGAGGTGCTGGGCATGGCTATCCAGAAGCATCTGGAAAAGCAAATTGAAGAACATGGCCGGCAGATGGTGATGACGCCTCAGAGCACCCGTGCCAGCTCCATTAAGGGTGCCCCCCGCAAGGGCGAGATCAAGAGGCAGCCCAGCATGTTCAGGGCACTCCTACAGAATGTGCGCCGGCCCCATTGCTGCTCCCGAGGGGGCCCAGCTGTGGAGTGAAGAAGGCACTTGCCCTCTGTTAGGTTTTATAGCAGCCGGAAAGGCAAATGTTATGTGGTTTCTCAGGCAATGTGTGAGCCGATCCCTTTTAAGTCTTCTGAATCCCAGGTATTTGGACACTCGTTGTCTACTGCACTTTAGAAGATGCCGTGGCATCTCCTGAAAATGCAGACCAAATATTGTATTACAAGAGTGACATAAATACCACTTTACAAGGTTCTGCTGAGCAGAAATGGGACCTGGTACGACATATGGGCCTGAGGAGGTTTTATGTCCCAGAATGCAATGCTCGTTATTGAAATACAGCTTTGCATCTTGGGAAGTTGTTTCCACATTGCCAAACTTATTAAGATAGAATATGCAAAACTGCCTAAAATCTGCTCTCCCCCCCCCCCAATAAGCTGGAGACAGTTCCTGAGCTTTCTGTATATTGCAGAAGTTGTTCCCTGACAGGCCACATTCATCTTTTTAAAAAAAAAAATCAGTTAAAGATCATATAACAGCAGCAATGTTCTGATGATTTCATGAAGCTGCCTTATACTGAATCAGACCCTTGGTCCATCAAGGTCAGTATTATCTGCTCAGACTGGCAGTGGGTCTCCAGGGTTTCAGGCAGAGGTCTTTCACATCACCAGCTGCCACATCTTTTAACTGGGAATGCTGGGGATTGAACCTTGAACCTTCTGCATTCCAAGCAAATGCTGTACTACTGAGCCATCGTTCCTCCCTTTAAGATGGAAGATGATGAAGAAAAAGAAGAGATTGGATTTATACCCTGCCCTTTACTACCCAAGGGAGGAGTCTCAGAGCAGCTTACAAACTCCTTTCTCTTCCCCTCCCCACAACAGACACCCTTGTGAGGTAGGTGGGGCTAAGAGAGCTCTTGACAGAAACTGCTCTTTTCCAAGAACAGCTGTGCCAGAACTACGGCTTGCCCAAAGTCATCCAGCAGGTAGAAGTGGAGGAGTGGGGAATCAAACCCAGTTCTCCCAGATTAGAGTCTGCGCACTTAACCACTACGCCAAACTGGTGTAACAGTAACAAAAAAGCATATCAATTTTCCTTATGCACTGTGGGCATACATAGAAGGGACTGCTTTATATGCCATCAGACTGTGGTTCAGCTGGTTAGTGGCATGACTAAAACTACCACGATGGGAACCCAGCCCAGTTGTGGGAAGGCCAAAGCAAACATAACAGAAGCCATGGGTAAAGTGCTTTCCACATACCCCCTATCATGTAAGAAACATGCTTAAAGTGTGAATTGGTCCACTTTTGTTTAGAAGCAGCTAGCATGGTTTTGTTGCCTTGCCTGGCCCACAGAAGGTTGCCTTCAGATTTATAAAAGAGCCCTGACCTGGATAGCCCAGGCAAACCCAGTCTTGTCAGATCTCGGAAGCTAAGCTGGGCCAACACTGGCAAGTACTTGGATGGGAGACCTCTAAGGAATACCAGGGTGGGGACACAGAGGCAGGAAATAGCAGGCCTCCTCTCTGAAACGTCCAAGCCCCACTAAGGGTTGCCAGAAGTCACCATGACTTTCTCTCTCTCTCTCTCTCTCTCTAACAAAAAAATACCCCCCCAACAAAAACAGATTTACAAATTGAATAGACTGACTGATATGGTGTGTTCCTTCATTGATGGAGCATGCATAGTTACCAGCAAATGCTTTGTCCATGGCCGCCTCACATCTGTTTCAACCCAGAGGTTCTTTTATCTGAAGAACTGAATCTGAGATCTAATACATGCATCAGATTGCCAGCAGACCTGGAAAAAATATTGTTGTCTCTTTAACAGAGGCTCCATATGTGGACATGGGCAGCGGAAGCTTTTCATGGCATGGAGGGAATTATCACCTGGTGAAGAACATCCCATAAAGCCTCTGTTAAAAGGAGAGGGCATATTTACTCCAGGCAGTTGGCGACCCAAACCATTGAGGTATTATCACCCAGTGTAGTTTATCTTCCTTAAGCACAATGTGAATCCACCAAACCTTGAAAAACTTCAGGGTCGCACTTTGCACTATTCCTGGCACAGTGTCCTTAAGGCGTCAATCATGTGCACGCTTATCAAGGAGTAAGGCTTGCACTGCCAGACCACACTCTCCTTAAAAACAAACCACTGGCATTCATATCAACTGCAGGGCATGCAATCAAAGGGCAAGGTCTGCATGACGTTACTGCCTCCTTAAAAAAAAAATACGTGTGTCTTTATGGTCTTGAATACTGGCAAAGCCACTGGAAGCTAGCCTAAAAGAAACAACCCATGTTTCTTTCCCACTATTTTATTCTTAAAAATGGGCATTTATACTGGCTTCCCCTCCTTCCCACCCAGCTTTTGGGAGCAACATCACATAACCACATACATATTTACAAGCTGCAGTCTTATCCGTCCCTGACAGCCGTACAGAAGCCTGCTGGCTGCTTGTAGATGCAGCTGCCTGTCTGGAACCTCTTAAAAAACTTTTTTGCTTTAGTAGCCTCTGACAAGGCCAACGCTGTGGGGGGCACTTTAAGAGATGCTCAGTGAGTCAGAGCATCGATGACATTCAAAGCAAGGGAAGTCAGCTCCTTGTTCCTGTCATCTCCAAAGTCCTCATCTAGCCTGCAAACAGACGGGATAAGCAGCAGGCTTGGTGATAAAAGGCATAGTTTCCTGGCAGTAGATGAGACCAGAAGGTGGTGACATGTAGCCCCTTGGCTCAAGGCAGGATCATCCCACTACAGGCCTTTTCTCCTGAAGATTAACCCACATAATAGCAAAGAAACAGGCATTGTCTCCTAAAGCAAATAACAACCAGGACTTTTTGTTATGGTCTCGTGTGAGCAGCTGTCTGTCCTAAGTACGCGTCCTACAAATGGCGATTACTGTCCTGGCAGTTTCCTGCCTTGGGTCAGGAGTGGGTTACAGCCAGGACGGCCAGGTCACAGTTTAGGGATTGTGTGCATAGCTTGATATACTTGATGGGGGGAGGGGGCAGCCGCAGCACCTCCTGCTCTTTGATATCTGTGTGGTCTGCAGCAGATACCAGGTGACGTCCATGCCATTAAAAGCATCAACCGCTTGCTTCCACACACTAAGCCTCTATTCAAAGGACAGGACTTTTCTCTCCTGACTACTTCAGGCTCATGTTGGCTTCTCAGCAACAGCTCGGAATCTGAAGCACCGTGTGAGGCCGAAAGAATCTTCGTAAATCCCAGTGGCACAGTCTTGGGCTATAGGCCAAGGTGTTGCTGCCACCAAAGAGTCAACTTGCCTGAGAAACTCAGACCATTTGGAAGTGTCCCCCTTCTGTGTGGGAGAGTGTGGCTCACTGCGGGCTCTGGCTTGTGTGCATGTGAGCGTGTGTGCCTTTGCCCTCTTTGCAGTTGATGCGATTCACCCCCTCCCGAGAGCAAAGAGATTTATTGTGATCAAAAACATGGCTAATTTTTATGTTCCTGGGGTTTTTTTCCAAGAGGGGTGGGTTGGGGTGTTTTATTCATACGTGTTGAGATACTGGGCCTTTTTTTAAAAAACCCTCTCTTTACTCTGTTGTGTTTACTCGAAATCACATTCTTGTTTCTCTTAAAGTGTCTTGATGCTGCTGTTACCTTTCTCTGCTTCCCCTCCACAACCTCTCTTTCCTTCATGCATTGGGATTTTGTGGCTTTTCCCTTAAACAATGGAATCTGGGAAGGAATGGGTGGGAGAGCCCTACAGTATACAAGAACAGGGGGATGGTGACTGACCAAACTGTGGCTCTTGCCTTAGACAGACTTTTGTCCCTCCAGAATGCCTGCATTAGATACAGTTCAAGGTCTCTTCCAGCTGAAAAATATCATGTCTCAAAACCTGCCATTTTTTATAAAGCTGGAAAACTACGTTTACTGATCTTTTTTCTCGCTGGGCTGCTGCACCTTTAACAATCTCATTAAATTCAGCAGATTAAGCATTTCCCCCCATCATGCACATGTTAAATTTCCTCCCTTCATGCAGACCAATTCTGACTGTAGAATAAAGTCCTTTAGGCAGGGATGGACCAAGTATATTCCAAACAGGGCAGGTTTTCTGTCTCTTTAAGAACTCTGAAGAATGACAACATTCCAACTTTCACTGTAACACTGTGAGGGAGCAGCTAAACCTGAAATCCGTCTGTAATCTTCAGAGTTTTCTTAAAGAGACAGAAAGCGTGTGGCTTTGGTAATATTATAATGCTAGATGAAGGAAGGAAGACTTTGCTCCGTAGTGTTACTTGTCTGGTGACAGTGAGAACACCATCACCCTAAGGGGTTTCAGAAGCAGCCAGTTAGGGTATATAATTCCTCTGGGTTTGGGATGCTTTCTTTCCCCAGACCAGTGTAAGCTAGTCAGTACATAGGCTTTGCGTTCTGCTCTTATGATACAAATTGGTCAGTGAAGAAGCAAGTGAGAAAGTTCTGTCTGACTGGGGTGGTGGGCAACCTTTCCTTCCAATGCTTCCCATTCAGCTGGGAAGGTCTTTGCCTTAAAGCTGGGTTGCTTCTGGTCAGCACAGGATAGCCATATCATGTTTAGCTCTTGGGATAGGGGACTTTTCTCCGCAAAGTCCACACACCTGGTCTTTTAAAATACTGGTGTGTACCAAGACAGAGAGAAAGGTATGCACCCGTTTGCTGTCCACCAGACAACACAGTACTTGATCTGTTCTCAGTGAGAAAGTGCAGCCTCTACCTCCACCAGATTACAGTAGATAAAGACCTATGCTCTCAGTAGCCTGTACTCAAGATATTTAGTTGTCAGTCGTTGCAAGTGGTAAAGCTGATTTTTGTACAAGGCAACCCACAACCCTAACTGCAAAAGGAAAAGAATTGGTTGAACACAGTCATTTCATCAGGAAAAGCTCTGCCTCTCTGTGCATATGTCTGACACTAGTAACCTGCCCCAGGTTACCTATCCGGTATTAGCCTTTGACAATAGGTAGATATGCATGGGAGGATTTGTTACAGCCAACAGAATGCTTGGGTTCTTGCAGTGGCCATTGCTCACAAGTAGCTTTCCAGTTGTGATGTATGGAGTCATGCCTTTAAGAGTTCAGATGCCTTTTAGGGTCTGATGTCACTCTAACAAGCCGTTACCCTGAACCCGGGTTTTATGGCACCAGCATTCTCGCTGGGATCTGCAGCTTCTGGATGTATGCTGCAAGGGGCATGCAGAGAAGTGTGTAAAATGTTAGTTGTGGAGAGGTGTCCCACTTGATTAGTGACAGAACGTGATGTCTAGAGATCTGCACCCAAATCCTCACTGACAGACAGCATCCTTCCAATGTATGATGCTGAGGATATAGCAACTGTGTACCCCTCTCCCCCAGTGCCTCCCTTTTCCTGACCCCCCAGAATTGCTGAGGGCCCTTCCCATTCCTTTGTCCCGCCTAGTGTGCTGTTTTCAGTATGGTGTTCATGTGCCATATGGATCTATAATACCAAGCAATGATGAGCTGTTAATAGTGACTTTGCCTTTGATTTCTTTTTTTTCCCTTCTTTGTTTCTTTAGGGTACAATCTTGTAAACTTGGCTGTTGGATAATAAAATCTTCTCCAGAAAAAACTGCTGCCCAAGAGGGCTTCCTTCCTTTGTATTCATCAAGGGCTTGGGAAGAGAGAGTTGGCAATTTTCATTACTTGGGATGAAATCAGATTTGGGGGGGGGTGATGTACTGCAAGGCAGCATGGGTGAGCTTCCAAAAACAGATATTTAGGCAGGTTCCAAGAAAGACTGAGTTCAGTGGCCCTGTTCTGGTTGGGATCGCTAAATGTTCCATGAGGTTTGTCTTGAGGTTTGATCCTACAGAACTGGAACAAAAATCAAGTGTTGCCAGGACCAAAGCTCTTTTCAGACATTCTAGCTCTAAATGCTAACATGAACTCTTTTGGTGTTTCCAAGAGATGCAGATGATTTGTCTTTACAAATTTCTGAAGATAGAGATTCCACACTTTTCTTGAGCTTACATTTTAGCAGCTATTCTTAAAGTTATCATGGGTTTTCCCCTGCTAATACCTAAGCTACATCAGCTCTGCTGGACCTTTGCCTCAATTGCTTTTTGTTTATAATTCAGAGACCAAAAACTTTTGTATTCCCTCTTTTCTCCCCTTTCCTGGCAGCACTGTAGATGTCTACAACCTAACATCACATCCCACCAGTTTTGTCTTTGTAATTTTTATGGATGGCAAGGATAATTAAGCTTTCTTGAGACTTGTGTTCTGCCTACATTTTAATTCATTTTAGGATACTGAACTCTCATGGCTTCTTACAAGTCAGAGGATAGGTACAGGGTGTTCCCTGTGTGAAAAAGGAATGACTGGCACTGCTTGTACCCATTAAAATGTACATTGTAGATGCATGCTGAGAATTCCCAACTAGCTGCTTGAAGTCCAGAGTCTTTCTCTTCGACTACCCTCTTACACCATGGAAATTCCACAGACTCACTGGGACTTATTTCTAAGTCTAAAGTACATAGGATTGGAGTTTTACTTTATCTGAAAAAAATACTTCTATACCTCACTTTTGCCAGTCTATATTTAAACTCAAAAGTCATCAACCACGTGAGATTTAATCAACCCTTCCCACCCTACCAATCATTACTCAGTATTAAATACAGAGAGGAATGGAGCAATGAGGCGGACATGTTTTAATAGAAGCTGTAGAAATGGGGCCTTTTGGAAATGTATTTATTTGATAAATATGTATACCTTGCTTTTCAACTGGATTGACTTTCAAAGTGGCTTACAGTTCAAGTCTATTACATTTTTTAAAATTAAAACCTGTTGTTAAGATTCACAGTTCCATTTTTCTTGTTGTTTTACACAATGAAAAGAAGCTTTACCAAATGTTGAAGCACCTTCTGGGACCTGGCAAAACACCAAGAAACTTCCTGTGCAATCTGATGCAGAGGTAACTCCAGTCTAAACCCTGACAATGAGCTTGGAGTGCAATAAGTGCTCTGTAAGATGGTCAGCTGAGTTGGTTCACTCTCTGCCCCTTCTTCCAGATGTTGGTGGCTTCAATGGCTAGGCCTTATGATGACCCAGCCCCTGTCTAATGATACAGCCTTCCCTCCTGGAAATGAACCCCAAACTGAGCAGCACAGATGGTCTTCTTCAGGAAGGATCCGGTAGCTATTAAGGCACAGAAGAGATGTGATGGACAAGTCTGTCGGTATAGCTGAATTATCAGCTCATCGCCTGACAGCTTAGATGATTATAAAAGCTCAGGAAACCCTACTTTCTACTTCTCAGGGTAACTTTCTTCAGCATTTTGTTGCTGCTTCCTATTGCAGAAAATATGAGCAGGGTGTATGCGGGGGAATACTAACTGCCTCATTTATTGGCTGTTTGTTTTGAGGATGCACCTGTTTTAGGTTAACCAATTCATAGTGCATTCCAGAAAGGACTGACAATGGGTTTGGAAGCCTTTGCACAATGTGATTCTGTGGTTGCCAAACACACAGCTCAGGTGTCCATTAAGCAAACAATACATGAGATTGGCATATCAAAGTGTGAGATGACACAGGTGACAGATACTAGGCACACACCTGCATCGATTGATTTTGTAACTTTGCAGCTATTAATGTCATTGACTTCCAATATTAGACACCCACCAGGGGGAATTTCTCTGCCTTCATCCAACATGGAATCACGAGGTTATTCGTGGAGATACATCTTCCTTGCAACAGCAAAGGCATGGTATCTCAGGCAGATCCAGCTGCAGTTCTTTCCACTGTATACTTCTCCCATTCCCCAATAACCTATCAGACACAGCAAGTAATCAGCATAACAAGTCCATGTTGGCTGGTATGATGCCCCTGTCCACTTCCCTCCCTCATGAGCAAGATTTTCTCTTCATTCTTTCCCTTTTGTGACTGAGCTAGCTATCTGTTTTCTTTCCTGAAGAATTCTGGTTGTCCCACCCTGTTTGCTCAGCCCAGGAATCTAAGGGAAGGAATGAGAACCCCTTTTAACTTATACGACTTAAATGGCATTTGAGAAGTTTTTATATTCCAAATTAACAAAACTATTTTATTCAACACAGAGGGGAAAGGTCAGGTGAAATCAGGTAAAGTTCTGTGGTAATTCAATAAAGATAACTCTGAGGTAAAATCAGTATATGCACAGACTTTAGTTCTTATATTTCAGTTTAATGAAAGTTTCTTAAGCTATTCATGGTAACATAAAATCTTAAAGTTGAGAGGCTTTTGTTCCAGTGTTTTCCCAAAAAACTCCAGCACATGTCCTTTAAGTACTCTATGACTGTTTTGGTTTCCAGAAGACTGGTACACTCTTTCTTGAAACACTGGTTCTCTTGAAACACCAGTACTCATCTTGAGTTTTGAACTGACTCTTAAGGTCTCTACAGGCAGATTGGTGTAGTGGTTGAGTGCGCGGACTCTAATCTGGGAGAACCAGGTTTGATTCCCCACTCCTCCACTTGCACCTGGCTGGATGACCTTGGGCAAACCATAACTCTGGCACAGCTGTTCTTGAAAAAAGAGCAGTTTCTGTCAAGAGCTCTCTCAGCCCCACCTACCTCACAGGGTGTCTGTTGTGGGGAGGGGAAGGGAAAGGAGTTTGTAAGCCGCTCTGAGACACCTTTGGGTAGTGAAGGGTGGGGTATAAATCCAATCTCCTCCTCTTCTTCTTCTTAGGATACAGGCCCAGGATAGAATTAATGCAGGTAATTACAAGCCATGGGCAAAGAAGAATTCCATATGCCTTTGTTATTGTATCCTGAAGCTGCTGTTGAACAAAGTTTGAATCTAGTGGCACCTTTAAGACCAACAGTTTTATTCAAGGTATAAGCTTTCATATGCATTCACACTTATTCAGATACAGTGAAATGGAAATTCCCTGCCCATACATATAGGTAGAGGGGGAGCAGTAAATTAGCATACAGCATAATGAAGATGTTTAACATATCCAGAGACTAAACAGGAATAACAAGCTTCGTTTATATAGTTACCATACACTCCATCCATTAAGCTAATCATAGGGTGTCAGTTAATTACTCTCAGCATTCCACAATTAAGGATACATAATCAATCGCCAATTTTGACATATTTATTTCCTTTACTTTGTTTTTCCCGGAATTAAACCCAAACAAATGGTAACCATATAAACTAAGGTTGGTCTTTTTTTGGTCCTTGAATCTGTTAAACATCTTCATTATGATGTCTTCAGAGCCAGTTTGGTGTAGTGGTTAAGTGCGTGGACTCTAATCTGGGAGAACCGGGTTTAATTCCCCACTCCTCCTCCACTTGCACCTGCTGGATGGCCTTGGGCAAGCCGTAGTTCTGATAAGAGCTGTCCTTGAAAAAGAGCAGGTTCTGTCAAGAGCTCTATCTGGGGGGGGACACAATGAAGGAAATAAATATGTCAAAATTGGAGATTGATGGGAACATATTATCTTGGAATTCTGAGAGTACAATTTCAGTTGAAGTAGTTGGTTACTGCACAGGTTTCAAAATACTCTTTTCTCCCTTGCTAGGGCTGGAGGAGGGGTTAAGTCATAGATCTGTAGTGTCCAAGGCAGGGTTGTCGAAACTTAAACTCTTCTGACTGGGGAGTCCAAGTTGCTGTGGCTTGCCATCTAAATCATGGAAGCGGCTTACCAGGGCAGCTTTCAGAGGCTCCTCCCAGCCATTTTCTCGCCATCGAGCTTCTGCTCTGCCCAGCTAGAAAAAAAGAGAGATAATATTTAGAATATTACATCTTTATCCAGCATCTGCTGCATAACATCATAGCCTCCTGGATGGGACCTCCAAAAGCCATGATGGGGACCATCTGGTCCTGCCCACACACATACCAGCAGAATCTGACTCTCTACATGCAGGAGCAGAAGCACAGGTTTAGTTGGACAGTTCAGTCGGAGCCTGGGAGAAGGCGAGTCATGTGACGGTTTAATTTGGACATCCTGTTCACCGTGTCAATTTGTCAGGGAGTTCAGAGACCTAATTTTTCAGTCTCCAGGCAGCTAAGCTTTTACAGCTCAACAGATCAATATGGGTTTTTCCAAGCCATTGGTTGTAAGAGATCGCTGGTCCTTTATTACCTTTGTAGAAAGCCAAGTACAATGCAGTAAACTTTAGCTATGTGTGTACATGATAATTTGTGATGCCTCTTACTGTATCCCCTTTACTTGCAGTGCATTGGGGAGGTGAGGGGAGGAGAGGGGAGGTCTGACAACAGATATGGTGCAAGGTCAGATGCCCTAGGTAGGTGCATGGGGAATATCTGAGAGTGTGCACATAGCCCTCTTCCAGGGAAGCATCTGCACCTATCTGACCTGGACGTTTATCATGACAAGTAACACTGAAGGCATGTTCTGGAGGTGCTGTCTTTATTAGGACGTACTACGCAGCCCTGACCTGGATAGGCCAGGCAAGCCCGATCTCGTCAGATCTGAGAAGCTAAGCAGGGTGGACTCTGGCAAATACTTGGGTGGTTAACTTCCTTGGAATACCAAGTCGGGAGGACAGAGTCAGGCTCTCAGCCACCTCTCTGAATATCCTCCATGACCCCGTGTAGGGGTCAGTCACCAGAGGTCAACGTGACTTCCAGGTGCAAACACACACACACCTACAGCCACACACACAGAAAGTACCAAAAAAAAGACATACTGCGCAGCAGTACTCGAGGTAACAGGCCAAAGGATCTCTGACAGGAAGGAGGGAAGAGAGGCCCTGACTCTCAGATACAAAAGACAGCGCTGCGAACAGTGTATCCTTTCCCGCCTTAATTTTACTAAGAATCTCAGAGAATGCTTTCCTTGGCCTCCTAAGCTGCCAACAGCTACTGGATCAGATTTAGAACCATTAACTCATTTATCATTTCAGATGAGGGCAGATAGGAGCCCTGTTTGCTAGTTGCTCGGCAGCGTTGCGACAGAACTGCGATGCAGGTATTGGTGCTGCACTCCTCCATAAGACTACCCAGATTAAACCCCATCCCCTTCTTGCCATTATTTATGGAAAGCAATAAGAGCCACACACAAGCAGAGGTTCAGCATCCTTATGCATCCTAGATCATTCTCTCTCATGCACAGTCCATGTGAGCAAATTATTCCCTATGATTCTCCCCCAGGTAATGCAACTAGAAAGCTAAATCTATAGGAATCTTGACTTCACCTAATGAACTAATGTTAATAGCATGGCTGTCCTCAGTAGCTCTCCATTTACCTATGTCTCTTTCCTGATTCTTCCCATTTCACAGCACAGCAGGGAATCTCATGGCCTCATGACACCCAAATTCCTATCAAGAAAAGTACACCCTCCCTCTCAGTTTTCAGGCACAGAAATGTCTATTCATGGGTTTGTAGGTCCTGATCAAACGTTACTACTGCTGCTCCCCTGTTATTATTAAATGGCAGGAATATACATAGGCCAGAAGAAAGGAACGATGCTAAGCTAAGTTATGCTCACTTTTATAGGAGTGTCTGAACTGTTCACTGGAGCATCAACTGTGTTCTCATCCAGGGAGTTCAGGCTGTAAAAAAAAGGAAATCAGCTTGAATAATCATGAAAAGCTTGAAGTGCCGATCCCAGCAGATTTGGGGGCTTTGAAACAAGGTGTTTGGAAGGAAACTAGTTTAGCTTAGTCACAATCTTATAGAGAAGCTCAAAAAGTAAGATTTATGGTGATACCTGACTGCATCATAGCTGGTGGTGTCCTCAAAGTCCAGGGCTGCGGAGGGGTCCAAGGAGAAACCAAGCACGGGGTTAGCCCTAGGAAAAATGGCCTGCAGGTGAGTATTCTTAGCAGCGACAGATCATGCATTTAAACAGCTAGTATGTAAAACCATGGTAAGTGCAACAGATGCCTATATAATTCATTGTTGATTGCAACGGCTTTCTGGTGTTGCACAAGATGTATCACCTCTAGCCAAGGAAACCAGTAGTTTCCATTTTTAATTTTTCCCAGCCTGCTTTGTACAGGAGGACTAGAAGCTACAAAGAAATATTTAATGATGCTTCACTAGAACTGCCTAAAGGTCTACTTGCCCCTTGTGCATCAGGTCATATTCCTCCCATTGCAGCACTGCAGATTCCAGTCACATCAACGCATCTGCAGATTTGTCTCAATACACTGGGTGTATTTTCATGGATCACAAATTCAGCTCAGCACCTTGTATTTTGGAGGACAGACTCAGCGCCTATGGCACTGGTTCCCAAAGTGGGCAATACCGCCCCCTGGGGGGGTGTTGGAATGATCCAGGTGGGTGGTAGGAGCCTTGGCTGCAATTGGGGGGCATTGAATAAAAATAGGGGGGGTGGAAGCATAAAGACAGAAGAGTTCAGAACCCATCTAAAGCAGCCTTTTCCTGCCTTCTCCTGGTCTTCCCTGGGATCAGGGAGGGAGGGAGGGAGAGAGGGGTCCCCACAGCCAATCACAGCCATGCATTTGCAATGTGCACCCTTGTAAGACTGGTGTTGCTGCTGGGCTATTGTGTGGTGGTTGCTGCTGGCCTCTGACTTCAGGCCAACAACATCTTTCTTTACTTACAACAACATCTTTCGTTACTATGTGCAAATTTGTCACTGCATCTTTTTGTCCACTTCTTGAAGGTAGATTTCCAGTAATTTTTTTTTCTGACATGGGGGCGGTAGGCCAAATAAGTTTGGGAACCTCTGTGCTTCTCTGGAGCTGAGTGCAAGTTACATGCTATTCAGACTGGAATTAATTCCACGTTTCAGCCTAGCAAGCCGTTCTTCCCCTCCTTGGCCCTCCACACATACCCTTCTGTGTTGTATTTGTTGGTCCCAGGAATAGCAGGTCCCTGCTGTGGTGCACTCACTGAGAAATTTGAAGCCACCTTAAGGGCCTTCAGGGCCTTCAGCTTCCTCACGTAGCTGCAAAAAGAAAAATGCAAAAAAGAGAATGATGGGGAGCAGTCCAAGGGAAATTTGTCCTTAATAGAATGCCACATAGTCAGAAGCCCATGGAAAGGAGTCCTTAATTGCAGAAAGGTGGCACTGCATGATGCACAGCAGCTTTAAAGGTGTAAATTCCAGCAGGATAGCTGTATTGTTCTATTACAGCAGAAACACTTAAAGACTAACACATTTATTGTGGCATAAGTGTTGGTGAACTCAAGCAGTTCTAATGAAGTGGTTTCTGGTCCATGAAGACTCACAACACCATAAATCTAATTAGATTTGAAGGTGCCACAAGTCATCTTTTTGTTTTTAAATTTTGTTTTTTTGTTTATTTAATTTATTTGTACTCCACCATTCTCCTCAATGGGACCCAAGGCGGCTTACAGCATTTGCCTCACCTCCTTTTTATCCTCACAACAATCCTATGAGATAGGTTAGGGTGAGAGAACGTGACTGGACCAAGAACACTCCGCAAGCTTTTATGGCACAAATGAGGATTCAAATCCAGATCTCCCAAATACTAGTCTGACATCTCTTAACCACTAAACCACACTGGCTCTTCTTTTGATACAGTACATTTGATGCAGTGCAACAGAACAGAAAGGCTAGGGAACTTACAGGCATGGACAGAAACAGCATACTGAGTGCAATTAATTAATTCATGGGAGATGTTGATTCCACTGTAATTTTGGGTAGAGGTAGGCTAGGAACTTTTGTACCTTTTCCTGATGCTCATCAAAGTTATGATCATGATGACGAGGATAAGCAACACTGCCCCAGCCAGGCCTGCAATGATACCAATCAGCTCCTTCTCAGTGTTGGATTCTCCCACATCCACAGGGCCCTGGGATATAGACATCTGTGTCACTCTGCTAGCTCAGCAAGTACTCATGTCTACATTACGCCACAGGTGTAGCTCAAATATATACAAGCCCCTCCCCTATATCACTCCCAGATACAGCACAACATTATTTTCTAGAATGACTTTCAGACACAATGTCCATTTCTGCACAAGTAATGGCTTCATGTGAATGGTTCTCCCTTAATTATTTCTCTTATTCGGCCTACAATGTACTTGACCCAATAGATTCTCCTGTGTGAGCCTTGGAAACTTATTTCAGAGGTTCCACAGAGCTAATGTTTGGGAACGTTAGTAGGACTCAGCAGTTAACTTACAATAGTAGACAGGCCAAGGTTGAGCAGCTGTGTCAGGGCCTCAGTGTTGCTCTGGATGAGCCTGCAGAGAAGACAGTTTGGAGATTAGCTGGAAGAGCCTCCCACCAGTTCCTCTGGCCCTTTCTCTGTCTTGCCATGCAACTTTCTGCTCAGGCCCCTCTCTCAGACTCTTCCACCTGGTTCTGATTCCCCTCCCCAACTACTGTCTCTCTGCTCCCTGGACTCACAAAAACATCCTAGACTTTGCCTGGGTCCCTCTCTGCCTATCAACCCCATAGCAATCTCTCACTCACGTGATGACAGTTTCATACATCAGAGCTGTGCCATTGCTGTAGACAAAGTAGGCCTCCATCAGCATCTTCCCCTTGGCCCTACAGGATATGAGATAATGATGTATAAGACAGACATGCTGAGGGCATCAGGATGTGCAGGCCCTTTAGAGACTGAGGAGCCAACCACCACCAAATTATTTGACCATCCAGCTGGTGACTATTCTCTGCGAACACGGCCATGTCCTTATGAATCAGCATTACAGAGAAATCTTGCTTTCAGTAGTGATAGATTATACTGTGTTTATAATTGTATCATACCGTTTTTACCTATGAGTTGCCTCAAGCAGATATCTGGAGTGGCGGCATATACATTTCCCAATAACTAAAGAGCGACAATAAATAAATAGCTTCACAAACATCAGCCACACGGAAACTCGGTATTTGTTGCCAGTGAAAGCTCACCTCTCTTGAAATATTCTTTGAACAACCCCTCTTCATTCTCACCACAAACCATATACAATTATTTTGGATGGTGCCTGAGCAATCTGTAGCAGCAACAGCCATCACAACTTATACACCTCAGTTCCCCATATATCCATGCTCTTCAAGCTGTCCTCCTTGGCCTGACCTAACCCATTTCCTGTCACTTCCCTTTAACCTAGTCACCTGTTAGATTTGGAAGCTGATGAGTTCTCTAATGGCTTGATTGTTGCCACATAGACTGTTGACTTGGTGGCCACGGTCAGAGCCCTGGAAGCAGCAAAGGAAAAGGAGACAAGCTGTCACCATGACTGTTGGACAAATACTCCCACAGCACTCAGACTTACCCTCCCATCTTATTACATCCCACTGTTATATTCAGCACATCCTGATCTGAAGATGGTGGTAGGGGAAATGTTGGGATATCAATATAGCAGAGTTTTCAGAAAGCATCCAATCAAATGTGGACATCAATCTTTAGCAGCCAGCAGATAATAACTAATACTATCCATGTTCCAAGGGAGCAAGCAAAAAAAAGACAGACAGAGAGATCCTTCTAGTATGCATTTAGTCAAAAGGTTTTTTTATACTTCAATTATCTGTAATGGGTTGAGCTATAGAAGAAACCATTTATGCTTGCAAATTTGGCTTCTTGAGAGATTTTGAGGCATACTCTGTTTTAGAGGAGAGGCTGGCAGACCATCTGCTAGGCATGCAAAAGACCCCCTGTTTCAGTCTCTGGCATCTCTAGTTAAAAAGTTCAGGTAGTTTGAATATGTCTTTTTGATACCCTGGATGGTGAGAGATCCAGGATCAGCATCTTCTGGAGGATTAAAAAATTAGATCAAAGTCATCAAACTGGAGGTGTGTGGGGGGGGAGTGCTGAATTGGATTGTGGAAACATTGCTAGAGTTGTTGTGTGTGTGCGTGTTCCTTTCCCCCTGCGTAATTTTAGATTTAAATTGCCTCTCAAAGCTGCTATTTGCTCCACAAGTGAAAACATACACAGTTATCAGGCAGAACATCCTGTATCTGAAGCATTCCTGAGAGATGCTTAGCGTGTTGTATTTGAGAACTTCCACCAAGACAGACCCTATAAGTTCCCTTGGTAGCACATTCCCTTGATGAGTTGCCATTTGTGAGAATAGACTCAAAAAGTTCTGCTGTAGCCTATATCAGTCCCCCAGCGGTTGAAAAACTCATAAGCAGAACTGGATTTAGTCCAAATTGGAAAATAATCTCTGATTCTGTACTGAAGAAAGCCAAATATATTGGTCAGAGTAACTTATGCAAAAAAACAACAACCCACTTTTCTCGTAATATGTTCTGATTGCAGCATGCAAATCTTCATAGAATCTGGGATATATCATCAAAGGACTGCAGAATCAGACAGAAAGTATGCCAGGTATAGACATGCCCTGCCCTACATGACTGGATGAAGGAGTCATGGCCTCCTTTCACTATGATATAGTACCCAATTTGGCTACACTGTAAATTTTTCTCCAGAACTGTGAGGATAAAAGCTGTGCTTTTTAACAACAAATGAATTCCCTCCCCGCAATTTCTGTATTAGACTTCAATCTCTATTATCCACTGGCAACCCAGCCAAGGTCTCTAGCAACCTGGCCTCTCCATGACCTTTGCCACGCGCCCTGCAAAAATGTCTTCCCCTAGATCCAGCCACTAGATGAAAAGGATGCCATACATTTTGATCTGGTCTAAGTTGGCTTGCACTTCCTGCAAGGCTGTGTCAAACTGTAGCCCAACTCGGTAGCTCTTGTCTACAGTGAAGATCTGGTGAAAGAGAGAGACCATTCAACAGAAGTTCAATCCCAAGACAAATATTAACACCATTAGAATGGAGACTGTTTCTAAGGAACATATGACAGTTAAAAATGGTCATAAAAACACATAAAATCACTGCATTACCATGGCAATTAACTGCCAGGTCTATAATGCCTTTGTTCAATTTTCATGGCTGCCACAGCATAAGGAAAAACATAATAGGTTACATGAGGACTTGTATCTGATAAAAAATATAAAGTGTCACCAACACTAATTCTGCCAAGTCCCTTGCAGGGCAAGAATTAACACTAAAGAAACACTAAAGAGACACAGAACACAAGCGAACCAAGTTCATGGGTCAAAATTGAGCTAAGGCGCAGTTTCAAAGTTTTAGTGTACTTTTAAATAGACACTTGGAAGACACACTTGGTGGAGGGAATCAAAATGGCAGCTCACTGGAGAGCCTGCCCCCATTCCCAAGCGGGCCTTTTTTTGGACAATATAATGATATTGTAATGTTACTGTGCATGCACAAAAAAATAAAAATAAAAGGGACTCCATTAATGATGAAGTGAATGCGGGGAGGCAGCATGGCCCCCTTTTGAAGTAAATGTGCAACACATGAGGAGGGTCCGATCCTGAAAAACTACGAAGTAAAAGCCCTATTGCGGAAGGAGTGCCGCAAAGTGAAAGCATCAGATGGAAATTCAACTCACCAGCAAAAAGAATGGTCTAGGTTACTTTTTTCCACCGCACAGGCTGAATGTAAGCAACCTAGTATGGCATCAAGAAATCTGTGACTTGGTTCAAAACAAGAGAACAATACAACCTATAACATGAAACACCCTGAAAGAGGTTGCTTCCATATGGAGATGATTCCCCATATGGCTCTGATTATTGCTTTGAATGCAGAGGAATTTGCAGTGGCAACAGAGCATCCCACGCTTTCCTTGCCTTAGCCCCCTGTAGCGACCATCCCCCCCCAATACCACCAAAGGACTTTTTTTTTAAATCAGGTACTACTAGACAGTTATAACACTATAATAATCTATTGCCACAATCTACTAGAACACAGCTTTATTTCTTTTTTAGAAGTAGGTCACTGGCCCTTTCCATTGCGTAGTTATAAGGGGAAAGGTACAGCCTGAATCTTTCCCTTTGTGGAGAAATACCCGCCACCCTTGAATTCACTTCAGTATTTCAATAGTTGGGGCTGCACTCCATATGTGCATCAGAAGCTTCAATGCTAATGAAAGACTGATAAAAGGAAAACTACAGGAGATGAGAAAACAGATTATTTCTTCCAAGTACAGAGCAGTTCAATGCTTGGTTAAGCAGATGGACCTGGGTGGAGTGAGCCAAAAGGTTTACAACCTAACACCTTAGTTAGAATATCACACCTAGGGACAGGGAAGCCAAATGCTAGATTTCATCTTTTCCTTTGGGGTCAGGAATAAAGCATCATTCCCAAAGAGGGGATGGACTTGCTAAAGGGAGATTACAAATTCTCTGGACACACCAGAGAACCTCTCCCTTTCTCCTCCAGGGAAACTCTCCCCTGCTTGTCTCTCACTGGAGCATCTTCAACTTGCCAAGCTTTGAAGGGCTGGCTTTTACACTAAGACTCCATCTTGACTATGGGACAAGGAACCCCTAAACCAGAAAAAAGAGGTAATGGAGGACTTTTTAATTGCTGTAACCTTAAGAGTTAATAGCCTATCCTAGCAATAACATTGTTATGTCTAGAGTCAGAGCTGCAAGACTGTGTGTTTTCACCTTTTCTTCATGAGCTTGCTCAGTCTGAAGCTTATAAGGATTGTGTGTGTGATTCTTATTTAATCTCTTCAGAGAATGTGCCCTCCCCGACATTATTGCAGCAAGCACAATAGTTAGTAATTGTTATGCTGCCATCAGAAATTTTTGCCTGGAATTGTTGAAGCTTTTATGAATTTTTATTTAGTGTCAAATTATTATTTATTGTTTTATCAATGTTGTAAGCCGCCCTGAGCCCACTTGCGGGGTAGGGCAGGATATAAATTGAATAAACTAAAAAAAACAAACTAAACTAATTAGTTTATTCAATTTTCTTCTGTTTGAATGTTCAAAGCCTGATCTCTGTGCCCATATCATGCCTGATTCACTCACACTTTCAAAGTGTGGTAAGGAAGAGGGGCTGTAAGTGAGTGTGCCATCCTCAAAATGTGAAGTTGAAAAAGTGCAATTGTTCATCCTTACATTAGGTAGTACGAGCTAAATGGAAGATGCGGCAAATAGGAAGAGCCTTTAAACAGCAGTGCAGTAAAGAATGCTGGAAGTACTAATCCTTCTAGCAGGAGATGCTATTCAAGGTTAGTTGGTAGCAATGGGTAATATCCAGAGAGAAGTTGGACAACAGCTCTGGGAGGAGTTAGGGAAGAAGGAAACGCCGTGCATTCCTGGGTGGAGTCCTTATAACAAAAAGGACTCGAAATTTACTTTTTGAAAGAAAGAGAAAGGGAAAAAGAAACTAGTAGGCTGTGACAACAGATCACTATAATGTTGTAACACTATAGCATCCTACCAATTCTATGTTTTTTTAAAAGCCTGACAACCCATCCAGCTTATTCTTTATACTGTACCAACTGTATGGTGGGCTATGGGCCGGACCACCAGCTTGATATGCTGGCCCTTTCTGATCTGTGTACAGCATATGCCTGGGTTACTGTTAAACTGTTAAATTATTATTCACCATCTTGGTTTTAAATTTGAATTTCAATTTGATTTTTGGGTTTTAAATTGGATTTCATGGAAATTGTACTGTTGGATTGTATTTATTGAATTTATGTATAACTGCTCTATTGTTTTATTGGTACATTGTAACCCACTCTGAACCCACTTGCAGGGGAGGATGGGATAGAAATCCCATGAAATAAATAAATAAATAAATGGCTAGGGAGGCAGGGATAAAAATGGTATCAATGTAGGGGGGGACCTGCAAAACGGTACACCTTCTCATCCACATGGTGTCCAAAGGTGATCTTTTTTAAAAAAATTAACAGATTGTGGCAAGGACTGGGACTGAGAAAGACTGCAACAAAATGGGGGGAGGGGACAAAAGCAGGACAAACAGAGAAGGACATTGTGTGGCTGTTCCCCCAAAACAATACTCCCGTAATGAAGGCAAGGTGGAGCAAAACATCCATGTGGAAACAGCTGAAGAAATACAGAGCTCTTAACAGTAATTCACACATAGTTGTGTGCTGGGAAGAAGTTGGTTAAACAGGAAAGCAGTCTTACATCCAGTAACGTTGAAGAGCTGAGTGAAGGTGTCCCACCATCTTTGGCTTCTACCTTCAGCTGGTACTGACCTTTCAATGAACTGTCAAGGTTGCTTGCAACTCTGTGAGAACAACAGAGGTGTTAGCAAGATGGATAACAAAGACTGTGGATCCCCAGCTGACGTACTGACCTGCCTTCATCTCCTTCTTGCAGACCCCTTGCAGAACTGGCTGTTATTACCTTGCTCCAAACCTGAGAATGGTTCACAAACATCCATCTATCCATCTATCTATTGACCTGGAATCTCTACAGAAGTGCCAGAAGTTGTTCCAATGGGTTCTTTGTTGATACCTTGCCCACACAATTGGACAATCTCTATGAGATCCAGGATCAGTAGTCTCACTGAACACTCCATACTCTAGCCAGAAAAGTGAAGCAGTTTGTAGTGCTGATCTTTCTACTATCGCCTATGCTGTCTTTCTGGGAACATAACACCATTGGTCACATTCAGGTATTATTAGAACTGTCTTCAAGGGCAAATGACTGGCAAATACTTCATCTTCCCATTGTTTTCTGTTTCTTCTGGACCACCTCCCCCCCCCCCTTCAACACTTTCCCTTCAAGAAATGTCTGGTTAATGATCACCAATGTGACTGGCACAAAGCTTCAAAGGTGAAATCACTTACCGAATGCTCCCAACATAGAGGTCCTTTTCTACCATTGTTACCACCTTGAAAAGATTTTCAAAAACTTGGTTGGGCCCGTCTGTGATGAAAACTACACTGGAGATGGCAAATGTGATTACTCTGTTCTCCCCTGAATCCGCATCCGTAGCCTAGGAATTGGAGGAAAAATTTGAAATAGCTTCCCAGCACCCGGAGGCAATTCCCACCACAGAAAAGTAGACAGACATGCCAGATTCTCTTACCCTAACTATAGCCACTTGCAGATCCACTACGGAGATCTCTGGAATGACCACTGAAACAAAACATCAGGCAGATCAGATAATATATACACAAAAGTGTGGCATGCTGGGAACTACCTCCTATGCCCTACCTCTGACTGCATGTTACAAGAAGGCAGTTGGCATGTGCTCCTGTAACTGCGCTTCTGTTACTGACTCTTCAGGGGGCCTTTCTTTGCCCTGGCTAGAAAATGTGAGATGCAAAGAGGACTGATTACACCTTGCCTAACTGTGGGGTAGGAAAGAGGAGGAGATCAGGTATTCAACTAAGGCAAAAACAGCAGGAGAAATTTTTCTGAGAATGGCAATCAGTTATAATTCATTAAAGATGCACAGAGGAGAAAGGGCTGATGGTCAGCCCTAAAGAGCAGGCCCCTGCCCTTGAGAGAATTCCCGTCAGCGTTGGGCAAAGCTAAAGCCCTGAAACAGTCTGTTTCCATCTTCTTCCCTTCCACCTGTCCATTAACGGGTAGTAACTGCATATCTCGATCATGGGACATGTTTGTCTCACCAAACGTATTGGCAATAGGAAGGAACTCCGGAGGGTTGTCATTCACATCACCGATTATGATCCTTAAGGTCTCTGTTTAAAAAAAGAAAACAAAGCGCAGAAGAGGAGTCATTGCTCTGCATGCTTCCCATATGCCCACACAAGTACAAGGCACAACCCCAGTCCTGTGCTCAGTAGTAGGAGGATATCACACCCTCTGCCTAGGCACATCCCCAGTCAGTCCAAAACACAAACACATGGCTTCCTGAAATAGCTACCAGCATTCTTGTGCTGTTATTTTATTGTCCAAAGTGCTGGGATTGCCTTTCTATAGAAGACTTCCAGGCTGAAATGATGCTTAACCAGAGTATCTGTGCTTTCCCCTACAGCCACTATTCTAAAGTTTGAAACCAGGCATCACAATGGCAAATCCATGTGTCTAGTTGGGTCACTGCCAAATCCCTATAAAATCTGGAGAATTGCACTGTGGATTTAGAATGCAGCTTGGCTGGGCAACAAGGGTGAGCCAAACCATTCATATACATCCATTCCCCCCAACATAGTTTTCTGCAGCCATTTTTCTCCCAGTAGGGCTCTGTGATGAGAAATTATTTCTGGAGGGGAGGGGGAAATATTAGCCAGGGATACTCTAGATTGGGAGATTTGGGGGTGAAGCCCGGGGAGGGCAGGATTTGGGGAGGAAGCAACAATGGGGTATAGTGCCATCGACGCTGCCCTCCAAAGCAGCCATTTTCTCCAGGACAACTGATATCTGAAGCCTGGGGATCAGTTCAAGTTCTAGGAGATCTCCAGGTCCCACCTGGAGACTGGAAACCCTACTTCCAACCATGTTGTGCTTTAAGTCCTCTTCTCCCCAACCTCCTGCTTCGTAAGAATTCAGGAACAACCCAAGTAGAATCATGCCACGGTGTCATCCAGTTGCACCTCATGCCAACTCTAGAGGTGATGAGACGTGCCTTAAGCAGATAAGCCCCTTGAAAAATCAGTCTAGGTCCTATGGGCCATTTCTGTTCCTCCTGCTCATTGCTCTCAGCAGGTTTTTCATACCATATGCACAGACTCTTAAGAGAGGCTGGAGATGGAGGACATAGAATTATAGTATCAAGAAACTGGAAGGGGCCCAAAGACCATTCAGTCCAACACCCTGCACCATGTAGGATGACCTAAAGCATCCCTTACAAATAACCATCCAATCTGTGCTTCAACACCTGCAAGGAGGGAGAACCCACAACATTCTAGGCAACTGATTCCACCACTGAGCGGCCCTTATTGTTAAAAGGTTTTTCCTAATATCCTGCCAATATCTCCCCAACTGTAATTTAAATCCATTACAAATCCTATCCTCTACTACCAACTGAAATAGCACCCTAAAGGTAAAGGTTTCCCTTCTTCGAAAGCTAGTCAAACCCGACTCTAGGGGGCGGTGTTCATCTCCATTTCCAAGCCGAAGAGCCAGTGCTGTCCAAAGATGTTTCTGTGGTCATGTGGCCAGCATGACTAAATGCCAAGGTGCACGGAACACTGTTACCTTCCCACCGAAGTGGTACCTATTTATCTACTTGCAATTTCTTGCTTTCAAATTGCTAGGTTGGCAGGAGCTGGGGCCAGAGACGGGAGCTCACTCCGTCATGCGGCACTAGGGTCTCAAACTGCCAAACTACAGACCTTCCAGTCTGCAGCTCAGTGTCTTAACCTCTGAGCTACCATGGCCCCCTACCCACCTTTAAATAATAGCCCTTCAAATAGTTGAAAAGAATAACCATATTCCCTCTACCTCCTTTTCTCCAGGCTGAACGTTCCCAGTTCCTGTGGCCTTTCTTCGTAATAAGGCTTAGTCTCCAAACCCTTATCAGCCTCATCACTCTCCTCTGCACCCATTCTAAAGTTTCTATGTTCTGCCTAGAAAAAGGCCTTCAGAACTGGACACAATACTCCAGATAGGGTCTGACCAGTGGTGCTATCACATCTCGTGTCCTAGACACTATGCATCTGTCGATACACCCTAAGATCAAATTTGCCTTGTTTGCTGCCACTTCACACTGGCTACTCACACTCAATTTCCAATCCACCAAACCCCCGAGATCCCATTCACACATGCTACTACACAGGAGAGTATCCCCCATCCAGTATGCGTGTAGAATGTTTTTGCTGCCCAGATGTGAACTCTATATTTATCTCTATTAAATCACATCTAGATGACATCTGCCAATTTTTCCAATGCATCCAAGTATGATTGTATTTTATCTCCATCTTCTGGAGCTACCCAACCAATTTGGTGTCATCTGCAAATTTAATGAGTTGTCCCTCTCACCCTTATCTAGATTCAGGTAGGCAGGCGTGTTGAGTCCAGTGGCACCTTTAAGACCAACAAAGTTTTATTCAAAGTGTAAGCTTTCATGTGCAAAGCTTCTGAAGAAGTGTCCTTACCAAGATTGTTGATTTTAAAAAAGCTGTGCCAAAGGATCCTAGAGACATAGTATTTTTATAGGTGTGTTTTTAATCTGCCCTTAAATTGTATAATCTGTATCGACAATTTATGCCCTGCCTGCCTGCTCTGATCAATGCATTTGAAACTTTAACTCTCAGGGTACTAAATATGGATATGGACTTATCATTTTATTGAAATAAATGTTTTGAGGCAATATCACAAGTTGTGGCCTCCTATACTAGGGATAATTTCTGGACATATCTTCAACTCTGAGTAGATCACTAGTGACCTGCTTTGATACTACCAGGTATAGTTCTGTGTATTTGCCTGTGATTTATCTGGAGGTCAGGCTTAAATAAAAGAAATACTGTACTTTCCATATATTGGAAACACTTGTTTACTGTGAATGGCTGGCCAGTGAAATAATGTTATCTCGACTTTAATAATTCCATATATGATTTAGTTTAATTTGGTAAAAATAAATTTTATTTTTTTAAAAAAATTATGCCAATAAAGGCTAACTTGAACTATTAAAAAGCACTGGGCCCAAAACTGAGCCCTGTGGCACTCCACTAGATACTACCCTCTAATCAGACAAGCCATTAACTATCACTCTTGGGGTACAATTATCTAGCCAATTCCTTATCCACCTAACCATCCCAGAATTTAATCCACAGCCATCCAATTCAATGATCAAAACATCATGGGGAACCTTATCTAGTGCCTTGTGTGTCATCAAGTCACAGCCAATTTACGGTGACCCATAAGAGAAGCAGAGGTGGTTTGCCATGGCCTTCCTCAGTGGTCTCCCTTCCAAGTACTGATCCTACTTAGCTTCCGAGATCTGACAAGATTGAACTACACCATGTCACTGTCCCTCCCTATCAAATGCCTTACTAAAATCCAAATAGGCAATACCTGCGCCATCCCCCAATCTACCAAACCTGTCACTTGACCAAAAAAGGAAATGAGATTAGTCTGACAGGACCTATTAGGGACAAGTCCTACTTCTTATCACCAAGTTATCCTCTAGATGTTTACAAATAAACCCTTTTAAGATCTGCTGCAAGGTTTCGCCTGGGACAGAGGTTTAACTGAATGGCCTGTGGTTCCCTGGATCATCCACCCTCCCCTTTATAAAAATCGACAATCACCTACAACATCACCCAACATCACCCAACCTCCAAGAGACCATGAAGATAATGGATAACAGCTCTGCCAACTCCCCAGCTAGTTCTTTAAGCGCGCTCAGGTGGACTCCATCTAGCCCAGGGGACTTATATCCATTCAAAGCATCCAGATACTTAGGAATGACCTCTTTACCTATATTCACCTGCAAAACCTGAATCTTGCCCACCACTGTTCCCAAGTGGGCCTGTACTCTCCTTCAGAGAGGCAAAATAGGCACTTTGCCTCTCTGCCATTGCTTTATCCTCTGTCAGGTTTTCTCCATTCATCCAATAGTGAATTTATAATCTCCTTCTACTTCTGTTTCTATCATAACTGAGCTGTTGGTAGCATGGCTTTCTAAAGTATCTCCAGCTGGGATACAAGGTATGTCCTAGCAGTAGAAGGAAGATAGGACAGATGAAGAGGAAAGGAAGCAAGTCACAAAAGTTCTAGTTTCAGGAGGAGAGGCACAGCCAAGCGTTGTCCGTTCAGAACCCTTACCATTTCCACTGTAGGGGTCCCCCACCTCAGTGAACTCATCCTTGACACGCAGTTTGAGTTCTACTAGGTCACAGACCTCGTAGTCTATCCCCAAAGAGTTCACAAGAAGAGAGCCATTGGGCTCCAAGTGGAACCAGTTACGGCACACATTGCCCACATTGGCCGAACTACGGAAACATGCAACACCTAACTCCTGGAACACCAGCGAATGGTTAGTATCCACGTCTGTGGCCTGCAGCGTGGCAACCCACTCATGCAGGGTGAGGTTCTCCAACACTCTGATGTCATTGGGTGGGGATGGCACAATGGCTGGGGGCTCATCATTGACATCTAGCACCTGCACCTGCACCAGGGCAGTAGCAGTGTCCACGCCAGTGTCCATGCCAAAGTCTGAATTCTCAGCCTGCACAGTCAGACTGAAGAGCTTCTGCTGCAGCCGGTCATAGTCAAGAGCAATGTTTGAGTCTAACCGCAAGTTTCCCTGGTACCAGCCAGCGCCCAGGCTACTAGTGTGTATCAGGAAGTTGTTTGAGCCTGTGTTGCTTTCAATACGGAATGAGATGCGGTAGTTGATTTCCGTCTGGTCAGCATCGGTAGCTTCCACATTGCCCACAGAGATTCCTAGAGACGGAAGGTTAGTTAGATCATCTGTCAAAGTATTTCCTCATGGGTCTTAATAAGACAATCCCTTACCTATTCTTCCATTCATTAAAAACAACATCCAGAAAAGCAGCCAGTCATATGCTTCCTGGTTCCTGCCTTACCACATTTCCCCTTGCCTGTAAGTCTCATTATACTCTCAGTTTTGTGCTGTTTCAATAACATTGGCTTCCTGTTTGCTCTTTGTGTTAGCTGTAATCTAATGCTGTCCACAATGAGGTGCATTAGAGATTATTTTAACTCAAAAGGCAGGATATAAATATTTCAATTAAATTGCTATTAAGCCATAAACAGCCTAGGTTTAGCATTTCTGAGGGAACAGCTCTGCCTGAATGAATCCTCTTGCTCCTTAAGATCTCAAGGAGATGTTCAGCTCTGAATGCCACACATCAGATAGTTAAATTTAATGAGAGCATAAAGAAGGGCCTTAATCATGGTGGCCCCTTCATTAGAAAATCCCATCCTCAAAGAGGCCTGCTTATTTTTAATGAAGCCTGCAAAATGATGTTTTTCCAGGATGATTCTCATCAAAATATCAGGGTTACGTCATATTCTTGGCTACGATAAGCTGCTGTGTAGTTCTTAGCATTATTGGGATTTTTAAAAATTCTAAAGAACTTTTATTTTGCCAATCAATTGAGTTTGTGAGAAAAGCAGGACACAAATGCTGAAGAAAAAACAGCAAACACTATCACATTGCCACCCCTTCCACCCCAGACTATAGGCCAGTGATATATCGTACCTTGCAAGCCCTCTTGAACAGAGAAGACATACAGTGAGCTGTTGAATCTGGGTGCATTGTCATTATTGTCCTAAAAAAAGAACAGCACAGGCTGGTAACAGGGAATGTTATGTCCAATTCCATGTTTTCCATGCTTAAGACAACATGAGGCTTTTCATGCAGCAGTGGCACAACTACAGGCATTTATGGTGGGATTATGTTCTACTAGGGTTGCCTGCTCCAGGTTGGGAAATACCTGGAGATTTTGGGGTAGAGCTTGAGGACTGCAGGGCTTGAGGAGAGGAGAGACTTCAGTAGGGTGTAATGCCATACAGTCCACCTTCCACAGCAGCCATTTTCTCCAGGTGAGCTGATTGGCATCACCTGGAGAACTGTTGTAATCCCAGGAGTTCTCAAGCCACCAGCTGGAGGTTGGCAACCAGATGTTCTACAGATAGGCAGGGATGGCACAGATGTTAAGAGCCCCATAGCATGGCTACCTGCCTACCTCATAACGCGAGTGAGTGTCCATGTTCAGGTCTGAGTGTGGATATGGGTGTTGTGCGTGCACCCCACCCCCACCCCCAAACACTGGCTGAAAACTGGATTACTTTATTTAAGCAAGACAGGGCTTGCTCTTTATATGCAATAATCCAGCCACCTTTTATTTATTTATTTATTTATAATTTCAATTTATAGCCCTCCCTCCCCGCAACGCGGGCTCAGGGCGGCTCACAGACAGGCAAAGCCAACACATAAAACAGATTAAAACCATATAAAAACATCACTACAATATTACAACATAATTACAACCTATTAAGTGCTCTAGATGTTCAAACAAGATCTTCCATAAAGATGATGTCTCAAAGATGGTACACCCAATCAGTACTGCCAGTTCCATGTGACACTGTTGTTCTCTCTTCCCAGGGCCAGAAGCTAGTGATGGTAAAATAGTGGTGGCTCCTACTCAAAAGCCTGGCAGAAGAGCTCCGTCTTACAGGCCCTGCGGAACTGCACAAGGTCCCGCAGGGCCCGGATCTCCTCCGGGAGCTCATTCCACTAGGTAGGAGCTGCCACCGAAAAAGCTCTGGCCCTGGTAGCAGCTAGCCTGGCCTCCTTAGGGCCTGGAATTGTCAGGAGATGTTGCGTCCCTGACCGTAGTTCCCACAGGGGAACATATGGGGAATGTAACTTCTAGCAGGGAATGTAATTACCTCCACAATGATGGTGACATTGACTGTGGTGTTCAACTGTGGGATGCCCAAGTCATGCACAAGCACTGTCACCATCACGTTGCCTGCAAGCTCCTTGGGGATTGCCTCTCGGTCCAGAGGCTCTCTGCTCCTCAACATTCCTGTGTTCGGGTCAAT
>NW_015167060.1:1834743-1841979 GCF_001447785.1 Gekko japonicus
AAGCGGCTATTATTGGTCCCTGGATCATCCTTGTCAGTGGCCTGGGAATAAAAATTGGAGTTGTTAGCAAAATATAGTGAGATGGAATACACCACAAGAGCCAGTGTGGTGTAGTGGTTAAGAGCGGCAGACTCTAATCTGGAGAAATGGGTTTGATTCTCTACTTCTCCACGTGCAGCCTGCTGGGTGACCTTGGGCCTGTCACAGGTTTCTCACAAGGTGCCTGTTGTGGGGGAGAGGAAGGGAAGGCGATTGTAAGTTGCTTTGAGACTCCTTAGGGTAGAGAAAAGTGGGGTATAAAAACCAACTACTGCTCCTCTTCTCACTTCAGCCAGCCTATTGTTATTGGGGTTTAAGGTGAGATCAGGGCATGCTACCTCCTATTTGTCTGGTATGGTGGACTCCCTCTGCCACAGCACTGTTGGAGCTGAAAGCCACAAGACCTCTCAAAACTGTCAAATCAAAAAGACATGTTCTCTCTTTCACAAAATACACAAACACCTTTCCATACAATGCCTCTTCCCCTCACGCAGTTCCTTATATCCACTCAATCTCACACAGGGGTATAAATTCTCTTTTACAAGAGATGCTTCTTTTCCTCCCCAGGCAAGCAAAACCAGAATAAGAAGCAAGGAGACCAATGCCTCTCTTCTTCCTTTGGAGTAAATTATTTGGGAATATAATTCAGCAGCTAGTGAGCACCAGCGAATTCCATAAGTGTGGCAGAGCTAACACAGCAGGTCCTTTGTGGGGCTTCCCGTAGCACAAAGGTCCTCTCATCAGAATCTTCCTTCCTTAGAAAGCCTCACTCAAGTGCCTGACAAATTTCACTCCCATATAACAGTTTATTGGAGAGTAAATTTGGGGCTGGATCAAAAAATAGAGAAGCTTCTACAAGGGGTGTGGGGGAGGGGAATGGCAAGATTGCTTGATAGCTTTCAAGAGAGTGTCACCTATCAGCCAATTTCCCCCCTCAACCTTCCTCCAAAGAGCTTAGTGCAGTATACATGGTTCTTCCATGAACCTCTTCCCCCTGCACGATACTCACCTATCAGGCCCCAGAACCTCTTCCTGGGTCCCAAGAGAGACATGACAGTAGTGATCCTTAAATCAACTCTGCCCCAGACATGACATTCTGCCCCTGTGCAGCAATCCTACTGATGTGCGGAATGCACATTAACATGTGATTAATAGTTAATTCGCAACAACTCGAGAAGCATCCTAACCTTAATCCAATATTGTGGCTGGCCTCAGTTACTTAGGTGAGTTTGTAATGAAGTTGACAGACAATTCTTGGTGGAAAGGAGTCCCCGACAATCCAAAGATAAGCGGTGATGTATAGGTGTTGTGGGTAATTACTTGTCTTATGAGTAAACTGTACTCTAGTTACTCCTTAAAAGTGCCCAGGAGACTAGAACGGCCAAGCGCAGAGGCATAAGGAAGAAAGCCGGCATTTTAGCCTTACCTGGATTTGGACACTGATGTTCTGGCCTTCACGGATGAAGTCATTATAGGAGCCTGTCACAATGGGAGGGTTGTTATTTATGTCAACCACGGAGATCTCCAGCTGTGTGGAACCAGATAAGCCATCCCCATCTACTGCCAATAAAGTGGCATAATAAACAGGTCCCCAATCCAGTTTACTGCCATTTGCCACCAGTATTGCACCGCTTGTTGTGTTCACTATAAAAGTGGACCGTCTGCATGGTAAACAAAAAGACAAATCCCTTAGGCTCGATGTACAACAATTCTCTCTGAGCAAAAGAGGGCCTACACCACAGCCCTCTCTCACTCCTCCCCCTTACTATGGCTATCATGGGTACATACATGCTGTCAGGCAGTAGAGAGTAGGTGATCTCTCCATAAATCCCACTGTCTGGGTCAGTGGCCTGCAGGAAACAGAAAGCATCAACCAATTATTATCATCGGTATTCACACACTTCTACATTAATCCCCCCGGACAGCTCCTGGCAGCACAGTTGGCTTTTGTGTTAGGGGTCTGAAGGAGGTCTATGAATCTGGTCATAAAGCCTCTGTCCATTTCAGAGACCACAGTTCCTTCTTATCCCATCGTCCTTGCCCTTCCCTGCCTGGGCCCAAGTCAGCAGTGCAGCTCTTGTACCGTGATGTCAGAAGTGACAATGGTACCCGGCGGGCTCTCCTCCAGAACATGAAGCTTGTACTCGCTCTGATTGAACTCGGGTCTGTGGTCGTTGATGTCAAGAAGGTGGATGATAACCGTGGCAAAGGAGCAGCAACTGGTTGTCCTCCTGGTGTCATTTGCTACAATCTACCAAGATTAGAAGGAACCAAGTCAACCTCACTTCAAACCACTGTCTTTGGTCACAACCTCATCACAGCACAACTCCCTTCAGAAAGAAGCTTACTTACAGGGGTACTGGGAGAGGGCAGGACAGGGTCAGCCAGCTAGATGCTTGTCTCCTAAGCTGCCAGTGCCTTGTTTCTGGAGTGGCAGAGGCCATTGCAGCCTCATCTACTTGGCAGACAGTACTTCTCTGGTAAGAGTACAGTGCTGATGGGGATGCTTTAATTCTACAAGGCACTCCCTTAATGGTGACCACACAGTTTGACAGCATTAATCTCTGAGCATGTCCTCATTAGGACAAAGATGGTTCCTAGTTAATTTTATATAAATCAAACTTCAAATATTTAAATAATCAATAATATATTTAACTTCTAGATACAGCTTCATATCCTAAATTCAGTTTGCCTAGAAGGGGATTTCAGCAGGTAACATTAAAAGATGGTGTAATTTCCTCTTGGCAGCTTAGATCCCAATTCATGGCTGTAAGACAGGTAACTGTCAAGAAGGGCGAATGCAACAGAATGGGCCTAGATATTTGCACCTCTTACCTCCACAGTCACAGAATGATCAGGTATCTTTTCATAGTCCAAAACAGTTGAATTGCTCACTAGCACCTGTACAGTGCCTACATTCACGATCTGCTGGGGTGTCACTGAGAAGGCAAATGCATCTGGACCACGCAAGGACAACTGAAAGGTGCCGTTAGGACCCTGTTCAGGAAAGAAGGAAGGGTGCTTGGAACTCTCTGTGGTTTTCAGCATTCTTTGTGTGTGTTAATACAACTCTTGTTCCAAACATATAGTTTTCCTGTTTTTCTATTTACTTCCATTTAATTACTTCTGTTTATTTATTTTTAAAGATGTACAGTCGTTCCGCTTATTCAATGTGTTTTACAAAAAAAGACAAGTTTGCTTCTCGAGAAATAAAAAAATATAACAATTTGAATCTCGCCCACACAAAATTCTGAGAACTCTCCTCGCATGCTCACCTTGTCAGGATCATAGGCCACAATGCTGAGGCTGGTCACAGGTGTTCTTGGGGAAGCATGCTCCTCTATCTGACCCGAAAAGTTACTCACTGGGGAGTCTGTGAAGTTGCAGGCAGGATACTCACAAGAATAGAACTGAGGGGTGTTGTCATTGAGATCAGTGACCTGAATTGTCACAGTGGTGATCACCTGGGCCACCTGCTGATAAATGTTCAAATCTTTTTCTCGAGCCTGTGTGGTAAAGCGAGAGAGAGAGAAACTGAGGCGGGTGGGGGGAGGAAAATAGTTCCCACTTCTCAGAGCTGCTCCTGTTGCTCACCACAACTTGGAATTGCACTTCTTCACCTGGAACACCTTCTCGGTCTAGATTGCCACTCACAGCAATTACCCCAGTGGTACTGTTGATTGTAAACAGGTTACTGGCACCTAATGGAGAGGAAGAAAAAAATAATCTCACCAGTCACACCGAAAGGCAAAGGATGTATCAGTTGGCTGGGGTAACTCACTATGAATAGGCTTCCTTTAGGTATCAGGAAATGGAGAACTATCAAAGTTTGTTTGGGCAGGCAAGAAACCGAGAATTAAGATGAAAATACTTTGTGATGCCAAGGACAGAGGTGGACTACAGCTACCAAATCTCAGACTATCCTAGCATAGCCCTTGGACTATGGCAACAGAACCCATTTCTGAAGCCACCTACACAGGTTGACAGCAAAAGGCACAGGGGAGAATCGTTATCTAGCAAAGGAAGGAACCAGCATGATGTCTTTTCACAAAACAGAAGCAGGACTAAGGCAGTCATGCTGGCCATAGTGGCATGCCAAGGACGGGACACTCCGGAGAGCTGGGGTGGATGCCATGTTCAAGCAAGCAAGCAAGCGGCATCTCTCACAGTGTGCTCCGGGGAGGGTACTGCTTGACAAAATGTTTCCTAGGAGGCAAAGCTCCAGTGCAGGATCTAGTAACAGGGGGCTCCTTCTTGTTTAACTGCCTCAGGCTTTATGCAGCAGGGCAGGGGTCTTCTGAATGTGAGAAGGGGGCAGTGCTACCACTGTTCATGCTTATACAGCTGAAGACAACCATTGCACTGGGTAATCCATTATGGCTGATTATGCCATCAGTCTCAGCGCAGACAGCATGAGTGACTCTCTGAGAAAGAGGCAGAACCAATACCGATGCACAGCCCCCTTCTCTATTCGCTACCCTGATTTCCAATTTCAGCCCCTCGTTTTTCTGACATTTCTATTCCCAGTTATTATTATTACTTTATTTATAGTCTGTCTTTCTCACTCAGATACAAGGCAGGTGACACAGTGTAAGGCAATGCAATCAATAGGATAAGAAATCTAATAACCATGGTAATGACGCCAGGATTACAGCAGTCTGTAATAAAGCAGAAATTTGGGTTGCCAGCCCTCCCTGGGAAACTGAGAAGGGACAGAGATTCACTTAAACAGTGCCCCACAACATAGAAACATCATTTCTGGCTGCGTAACTGGAACAGTGTCATGGGATGCTAGAGTGTCTCATGACACAGTGACATCATTTTTGGTTACATTTTTGGTTACACAGCTGGAAATGATGTTGTGAAATTGCTGGATGCCCCCACCCCCATATTTCTCCCACTGGTCCAGTAAGTGCCAGCAGAGAATGGGGGTGCTTTGGCACAGGTTTTGGTATTAGACATGATATATTAAGTAATGCAAAAAACCCCAAAACAGTACTAAAGGTTCCCTTGCCCGAAAGCCAGTCGAATCCGACTCTAGGGTTGCGGTGCTCCTCTCCATTTCAAAGCCGAAGAGCCAGCGCTGTCCGAAGACGTTTCCATGGTCATGTGGCCGGCATGACTAAACACCAAGGCGCACGGAACACTGTTACCTTCCCACCGAAGTGGTACCTATTTATCTACTTGCAATTTCTTGCTTTCGAACTGCTAGGTTGGCAGGAGCTGGAACTAGAGACGGGAGCTCACTCTGTCATGCGGCAACCTGGGTCTCGAACTGCTGAACTACCGACCTTCCACAGCCTGCAGTTCAGCGTCTTAACCACTTGAGCCACCGCAGCTCTAAAACAGTACTATATAACCATAAAAAAACCTAGTGAGAGTAGAACAATATGTAGAGCAAATAGATAATACATATTATATAGAGAGGTATAGTTCACACAGTACTGTTTGTCAACCCCCCTGAACGTCAAATGGTATTAACCAGAACAATCTTGACCCTTTGGCACATAACAAACTCAAAGGCCTGTTTACACCCCACAAGCCCACCCCTTACCCTTCTGCCACTCACCAGTAACATTATAGAAGATGACATCATTCACTTCCTTGTCTCTGTCGATGGCCAGCACAGTCAGCACTGGGGTTCCCTGGAATGAAGAAGCCTCAGTGAAGGCAAAAAAACCACAAAAGCCCCACAGCTTCATCTAATTTTTTCAAGCACTGCTGGAAGATTGGAAGATTAACAATGTCTTGATATATAGGGATTAGGAGGTGAAACTTTCAATGGCACAGATCCAAAACCTGCTAATTTTTACGCGTCAGTCTTCTGCTAAAAGCATCGCTACAACAGCTGATTCAACTTGGTAGTTCCCTCTAAACCTGGCATGCGTAGCCCAGGGAAAAATTGTACAAGTGCAAGATGAAGCATTTAATTTTTTGTGCCTTTCCTCAAGTCCCAGTAGATTTAGCAAGCAAATAAAACACCACTTAGCTTAGAGCCAGTGGGGTGACCGTGGTCCTTTCTGCATTCAGTCTTTGCTCCATCTTTTCCCAGCACTCAAACAGCCACGCCTTCATTCCACCTTTTTTCTCCATTTCTGCATATATCACGTGTAACTGCACTGAATCTGGATTACAATCATATGTGCTCCCAGCTCTTCACAGAGGAACTCCATTGTGTGCAGCACAGCTTACCCTTCACACAGTTGGCTCAGAGGCAGGGCAACCCACAGCAAGATTGGCTGGGGGGGGGGGTACTACATGGATGATGTTGCATGCCTTTCTTGCTTAGTAGCCAGGTTTGCTGTGAGTTACTGCCTTGCCAGCAAAAACCCTCTTCAGAAAATATCTGTGCGCTGAAATCCCTTTCACCCAAACTGGAGCAGGAGTGAACCTATTGGCCCTGCAGGCAACCACACAAAAGCACGGCCTCTACATCAGAGCTTTTTTTGTAGAAAAAGTCCAGCAGGAACTCATTAGCATAATAGGCCACACCCAGCAGCAGAAACTTTATTAGCATATTAGGCCACACCCCTGATTGCACCACTCATTAGCATATTAGGCTGCATTCCCATGTTACCAGAAGTGTGGTCATCCAGCCACACCCACCTTTTGCTTCTTATTCTGTTTGACCTTGTTTGTTGTCCAAACCCAGGGCTTTTTTTGGAGCAGGAACTCCTTTGCATGTTAGGCCACACACCCCTAATGTAGCCAATCCTAATGAGTTTCTACTGCTGGGTGTGGCCTGTTATGCTAATGAGTTCCTGCTGGGTGTGGCCAATTTGGGAGCCAGCCGGAACTCCGTTCCTATGCGTTCCTGCCCAGAAATAGCCCTGCTCTACATGCATGGGTTAATCCAATTAATCAGGAATGCTTGACTCTAGGCTCCATCTTGTTGATCAGGATACACTGGATGTCCCCAATCATGGTTATAGAGCCTCTGTACATACATTTTGTAAGCATGTAAACTCTGTGGTCAAATTCCAGCAATGCCAGGTAGAAGAGAAGAGACTGGATTTATAACCCATCCTTCACTACCCAAAGAAGTCTCAGAGCGACTTACAAACTCCTTCCCTTCCTCTCCCCACAACAGACACTCTGTGAGGTGGGTGGGGCTGAGAGAGCTCTGAGAGAACTGCTCTTGAGAGAACAGCTCTGCAAGAACTTGTGACTGACCCAAGGTCACACCAGCTGGCTGCA
>NW_015167060.1:1842115-1871665 GCF_001447785.1 Gekko japonicus
GGGATGTCATCTAAAGAGGGCTACAGTTTACCCTTGAAGTGATCGGGGTCAGTCTACAAGTTCGTGATTCATATTGGTATGAAAACACATTCATCAAGGAACAATCTGTCTTAAAGCCAACTCCTCCCACAGATATGACAACTTTCCTGTATCAAAATCAGCCATGTGAGAAGCTACAGAATTCCGGCACTTGAGGGCTAGAATTAAAAGAGCTGAATAGATGTGCCTCACCAGGGGGCAATTCTCTGGTACAGAGCCTACATATGGCTCTCCCAGGAACTGGGGATCCAGGTCAGCCACGTCAACAACAGTAACAGACAGGTAGGCTGTATTACTGTGATGGACAGTCACACCGTCCCACAATCCTCCACCATCCTGGAGAAAAGAAAGACAACAAGAACTTGAGTTTGTCCCTGCCTTCTCTCTGCCTACCCAGGAACAGTTATTCCTTCCTTACCCCCCCCCCGGGACACACACTGAGCCTTCCTTGTGGAACATCTCCTGCACATTAGGCAACCCTCTCTTCTGACACTTTACAGGGTAATGCTTATTATTTGTTGTTCTCCCCCCCCCCTTTAACACAAAGACCTGAAACATTTCATGCATCAGCAAAGGAGAGAGACCCAAAGGGAGGGGTGTTGATACAGGCAGATATTGATGTGGGCATGGTGATGTGCCGTGTAAGCCTCACTGCCTGAAAAGCTACTCTGATCAATCAATGCAAATGAAGGTCAGCTCAGTGCAAACAACTGCCCCTCCCACAGTATCTGGCCACCCTCTATTTATCTAAATATTTCATGGAGAGAGTTTCCCTTCCCTTCCCTCCTTAATATTTTCCTTCCCTGTGTTTTATTGGCTCCTCCTTACCCTGGCTCTGATCTTGATTCTGTAGAAAGTGCTCTTGTTATTGTAACTAAGTGAGCCATTCAGCACCACAGTGCCATTGAAAAGGATATAGAAGAGCTGGTAATTCGTCTCATTGTTCGGAATGACCTGTGGATGGTGCACAAGGAAAATACACGGAGACCGTCAGAACCAAAACTCCCCTCAAAACAATGTGAACATTCTCCCAAGAATGCCTTTGTAGCAAAAGTATGTGCAGGAGTGGAATGGGAAGCTGAAACAGCCCCAGGGGGAAAATGCATCAGGGTGGCCCACATGCTCCTGAGGAGGTTCTGGTCCAACCACTGAACTATGTTACCTGGAACTTCTGGAAGACTCAGGCTCCAGCTCTGTACTTATCACCTCTTCCTCCTCCCACCTCATGAAGCAGTCAATTATGGAGGGCACACACAGAGAAGGGTTGCCCCGGCAGTCCCCAGGACATGGTCTAAAGAGGCCCCAGCCCCCTGAATGAAGACCATGCCCATCAAGGCATTCTAAAGGATGTTGCGGCAGGCAAGGCGGTGGCTGCAGTCTTCTAGAGCACCAGCCTACCGGGAGATCTCCTGATAAATTAAAAGGTCAGTCCATGCCTGAGCATGTAGAAGGTTGTCATAAGTCAATACAGCCAAACTCTCAGCAGGACATTTCAGTCTGAGGGAGAAAACCCAAATGATGAAAACCAAATCATTGACACTTTGCTGCCATTTAATGACATTTTAAATTCTGCTGTCCTGAAATGGGCCACCCCACCTCACCCTGCCTAATGATAAGGCTGGCCCTGCTGTCTTCCCCAGGATGCTTAAGAGGCATTTGGCCAGATGTTCCTTTGGGGATAGCTTCTGAGATCTCCATGCTTAAGAGGCCAGCTGTGAGAAATGAATCTTCTCTTTTTCCAGGACTTATTAAGTGCCACAGCTCAGTGACAGAGTGTACATTTTGTATTCACTGGTTCCAGTTTCAGTCCCTAGCATCTTCATGCAGTAGGACTCAGAAAGAACTTTGTCTGAGACCCAGAGAAGTACAGTTGGTCAGTGGTGAACCTACATATTTGGGACCATGAAGATTGAACTGCTATGGGGGCCCCTTCTAACTGGCTAAGGGCTGAGCTGTAGAACTATTGAGCCATGCACCAACAAAGGATTCAAGGATCCAGTTGCCAAAATGTAGGCTATGAATAAATTCTGGTGAGCTCAGCAAGCCCATACAGCTGGGGGTTCAGGTGCTGCTAGCCCCCGAGAAAATTTTGAAATTTGATCAGTTACAAGTACATTTTGACGGCATATGAAACGGGTATTAGAGCATATTCTAAGGTCAATATTAAGTACTTCGACCTATTGGCTTATGATTCTGCCACCAAAATAGCCTTATTTTAATAACAAACACTTTAAAAAACTTCATCAATTTTGTTGAAAAATTTACTGATTTTTTTTAAAGTTGCTTCAGGGCCCCTCCAGGATTAGGGGCCCTGAAACTTAAGCTTCATTAGTTTCCTAGTAGATCTGCCCCTGCAGTTGGTCAGACTAGACAGGACTGGGTTGCTTTACTCTGTTTAAATCAACTACTTGCACCTTAACTTCTCTAGGGAACCCTCATGTTGTGATGCTTACTTCTTCAATTGTATATGACACTTGTCCAGCACTTCCGGTGTCTTCATCTTTAGCCAAAACTGTATAGATTGGGGAGCCAATTTTCGTATTCTGAAAGACAGAGGATGGGTCACCAAGTTTGGAAAGGTCTTGGGAAAGGTAAGGAGCAACAGGAACACCACCCAGTATGTTGACATAAAGACTTCAATATCTCACTGATTCCCACTTCACCCTGACCAGAGAAGATTTTTAGTGGTCCACATAGTATTATTAGCAAAGTTGGCGTATTTTACTAGTGCCTCAGCCTTCTTAAACGGTATAGTAGTTTAGCAGATCTCATGCAGGCAGTAGAGCAGTGTTCCCTAACGTCGTACATGTGGGTGCATGGCACTCAGCAGTGTGTTTCCTGGTGACTTCTCACACAACAAAAAGCCAATCCTGTCTTTCCTCCACCTCAGTGGAGTAGGGGGCAATTCAGAAGACATCACTTTTGGGTCTGCAGGCAGCATCCATTGAGTAATAGCTGCCTCCATCATAAAAGATGCTTGGCTTAGAACTTCCTCGACATTTTTATTGTCCCCAGCCCCCATGGCAGCCATTTTATGGTTGTGCCCACTACCCATTCTCAAAATACCAGTACTGCCTACAGGATCCATAAGGTTGGGGACCCCTGCATTAGAGCACTCTGATCATGACTCAGAGAAGGATCAACCATGGATGTATTTCTTATCTCCTCGGCTTTGGACAATTGCTGGGATTCCCACAAGTGAAGTTAATCAGATTTCAGCCTGGAGCCCTAAAATAAGGAACACACCGAGCCCTTCTGAATTCTCATTTTTATCACTTATGCGTCCCTATTCATTCTTTTTTTCTTTTCCACACGTGTTGTGCTCCCTCTAGTGGTCAATATGATATTACATTCCTGTATGTCCAGCATAAAAACCTTCCGTTTAAGTCTGTAGGGAGATATGTCAGACATACAGTGATGTGACAGTGAAACAACCAAGAGAGAGAGCAAAACATGCACAGCAAAGAAAAACCCCAAGGTAATAGGGGCACACAAGCAACACAAATGAGAATTTTCTATTTTTTTATTTACGTTATTTATAGTCTGTCTTTCTCACATAGACTCAAGGCAGATTACACATAGTGAGTTAAGTACAGTTAACAAAATTGGATATTCAATAATTAATGCATTAGAATATTAGATCAGGATATTAGAAGACTGGAACCACCAGAAAGAACAGGAACATAGCATAAATATTAACATGGCAAATTAAGCAGAAATTACATAATAGAATTTATATAATAGGATCCTATTTACAATATGCTCTATACAGCAGTAAAGACCACAAGTTCCAATCATTTATCCAAATAAGTACACTGCAGACTTATTACCTGTGCAGAAAAGCCCTCTTGAGTAGTTCAGTTTTGCAAAGTTTGCGGGAGGCCAGGAGAGTGGGAGCCACAATGGAGAAAGCACATGTATGGGCAGTTGTTGATTTTGCCCAATTGCAGGGAATTGCAGGGATCATCTAATTTCCCCTCCGCTGCTATTTCCTCTTTCCATTCCCTGAAAGCCCACACAGTCTGTCCCCCTTTCCTGCTTCCTGCTTTCTTCTTTCTGCCCACCAGCCAACCTGCCTTTAACTGCCCACTGACTGCAGCTTTCCTCCTTCCCTCACCCTGGCAGCCCCCCCCCCCGGGAAAACTCTGCTCAGTTCCAGTCACGGTGCACTGCCAGCCCAGTTGCATGGTAGGTAACCCACAAGGACTTGTAGGGGACACCTCCCTTTCCCACATATCCCCCTCCTCCTGGAGACTCCCCATCCTCATCTTCCCATGATTCCTTTTTCCCTTCCCACCCACCTACCTTTTATTTGCCTCCATCTCCAACTATGTTTATTATTTATTTACTTCATTTATACTCCACCTTTCTCCACAATGGGGACCCAAAGTAGCTTACAGAATTCTCCTCTCCTCCATTTGATCCTCACAACAACCCCATGAGGTAGGAAAATGGCCCAAGCTCAGCCAGTGAGCTTTCATGGCAGAATGGGGATTCAAACCTGGGTCTTTCAGATCCTAGACCAAAACTCTAAGCACTACTCTACACTGGTGTTTGCAGGGGTCATTTCGTAGAAAAAGAGCTAGGGGAACTCATTAGCATAACTCATCAGCATATGCCACACCCCCTGACATCAGGGGCCCGGTGGTGGACCTGCAAGGCCAGCGGGAGTGCGAGGAAGCCCCGCCAAGGCCCTCCCTGGCCCCAGGCAGGCAGGGGTGGGGAGAGGCGGGGAGGAAGCAACTTAGCCTCCCTCTTCTCCTGCCTCCTCCTGGCTGAATGAGGGCTGGAAGTGGGGCGGCCGGAAGCAGGGGGCAGGGCTTCGTCATGTGCCCCGCCCCCCTGCACCTCACCCGGGGGAACTGTGTTCCCCCGCGTTCCCCCCCGAAATGACCTCTGGGTGTTTGTAGGGTGGCTGCTGTTAAACATCAGCAAGCTGCTGGGCCTGTTGAGTTGGGCAAGTCAGGTGGTAGCAAATTGTGCAGTGGTTGCTACTGGGCCTGACGCCATAAGTCCTCCCTCAGAGGCCAAAACAGCCATGGAAATGGGCCTGCCCCTTCCCCACCTTTTACTGACAGAAACCAAGGCTGGAAGGCTTGGCAGCACATAGTTGCCTAGCCAGGCCACTGAGAGCATTTGTTTCTTAACAAACACTGCTTCTGTTATACTTGGGGGGAACGGGTTTCAAGTCCTCAATACATTTTTTTAAAGATTTCTGGTTTTTCTGCAAACCTAGGGCTTTTCTTAGGTTTATAGAAAGATCAGTCTTGTCTGTCCACGGCTCCAGACTCTGAATTTAAGTATCCACAGAAGAGGCCACAGTGAGAATGAGATATATTGACAAGTGGGAACCAGCAAGGAAATTTCAGGAACAGCAATCGCATTCTTCCACTTTTGCTTCCTCACATCTCCCCCAACCCCTTCTCTCCCTTTTTCTCTTTCTCTCTCATTCTCTCTTCCCCAATACCCATCTTTCTCTTGTTATCTGTCCTCCTACTGTCACTTGTTCTGTCTCTCTTTCTTTCTGTGTCCCCAATGCTTCCTGAAACACACACACACTCACTCTTTTTGTCCCCCAATGCCCCCCCTCTCTCACACACACACGCTCCACTGATATTTTCTCTTTCTTTCTCAGTCCCTCCAGTCTCTCCCTCACACACACTCATTAATTTTTCTCCTATCCTTCCCATCTCACATACACTCACTTGACTGCCTTCTCTCTTTTCTATTTCACACACACACACACACACACACACTGGGCCACCCACTCACTGGTTCCCGCTGCTCCTGCTTCTGCAGCTCAGTGGGGGAGGCAGCGGTTGACACTCGTCCCTGTCCACGCGCCTGCCCATTGGGAGTGCAGTCATTCCTCAGCCTCCAGCTCTTCCTCCCTTTCTCTCCCTTTCCACATTTAGCCTCCACCTGCCTAGCTCAAGCGGTGGCAACAGTCACTACTCCAACTCCTCCTCCAACTGCTGTCTCCACCACAAGGAGGCCAGCTGACAGCGTCATGTTCTGTGCACAAGCGCAGATAGCTGTACTGTGGGGGGGGGTGTTGTTTGAAGTCCTCATATTTTTCTGCAAACCTGGGGGTCTCCCAAGTTTGTTGAAAAATCTTCTTTCTGTGTGGATGGGCCCAATCTGCAGATTTAAATATCTGCAGGTGGCCCCTCCCCCTCACTGATATAAATATAGTAAATTAAGGTTGATTTTTGCTTTTCTGGTGCATGTGTTCTTTTCCATGAGTATTTCCATATTAACTGTTTATGTCATATGAAATTAGCAGCAGTCCCTTGAAATAAGGAATAGGAGGCAAGCCTACACAGTTGATTTCCTCTGATTAGGGAGAGGAATTAAAACACCACAAAGTGAGACAGAGAAGTTGCAGTGTAAGCCTGAACATAGAATCTGGTGCATAGGTACCTCAAGAACATCTGTCATGTAGGGTTCATTCACAAATACTGGCATATTGTCATTCCGGTCTCTTATCATGATGGTGAGTTTTTTATTGACCTGTTGGAGTGAGAGAAGAGATTAATAGTGATTTAGGAGAACAGAGGGGGGGCTTAAACCCCCCAGAGACCTAGAGAACACCTGAAATACGGGAATATGGTGACTAAGTGTAAAGGAAGAAAGGATGCAAACATCTTTACCAGTTGTATGAAACTGTCAACAAATACAGCTGATCATGAATGGATGAGAAGAGCTGAATCAGCAGTAGCTCCCTCTACTATGCAATAATTAAAGTTACAGAAGCCTTGTTATCCTTTGCATCATTATACGGGCCTTCCATGAATTCATGACTGAGAGCCTCGGGTCTCAGAAGCCACCACCAGTGGATTTAGTGAGAATGTGTTGAGGAATTAGGGCTGGATTGAATCTCAGCCCTTTGCTACACCTCTGTTAAAAACTTCTGCTAAATCTTTGGTACACCTATGTTACTTTAATTTCTATATTAATTAGTCTTCCTGGGAGGCTTCAGGACTCGGCTGAGTGCTGTGGCCTTCAATCTCACACTGTAAACAATTTTCACCTTAGAGGATGTTTATACATTCCAGAAGTTAACCAAAATGGATATGGTATCTGAAACTAGCTTCCTTGGCTTTCCTTGGCTTTCTGAGGGCTTCCTGACTCCAGAGATAGAGCTAAGGAGAGGGACTGTTCTAGTCAGTTCTGGTTGGGCCCGCATCACATCCATGGTACTCTTGCGTGTCAAGTGTGTGCCAAATGTGTCAATCAATCCAGTACCAGCTATTGGTCCAAGACAGGTATATACCTCTGGATTACGAAAGCTCGCGGCTGCTCATCAATGCCCAGGGGCCTTGGTGGTAGTAGCCGGAATATATTTCTTATTTTCGGTGTGTACACTGGGTTGGGTTGCCAGCCTCCAGGAGCGGCCTGGGGATCTCCCGCTTTTACAACTGATCTCCAGCTGACAGAGATCAGCTCCCCTGGAGAAAATGGCTGCTTTGCAGGGTGGACTCTATGGCATTGTACCATGCTAAGGCCCTTCTCCTCCCCAAACCCCACCCTCTCCTGGATCCACCCCCAAAGTCTCCAGGTATTTTCCAACCCAGGCCCGGCAGCCCTAACACTGGGGACTTTCTTTTTTCAATAGTCTATTTTACTTGATGTCTGTTCGGAATATAATAAACTCAACTTAAAATGAAACTTCTGTCTGTGGCTCTCTCACTCTCTTTGGCACAGAGGAGCCCAGCCAGCTTATTTCCCCCAGATTGGAGCTTGGGTCTGGGAACTTTCTGATGAGAAGTTCCCCAACAGAATGATTTAGCCAACCTTGGCTTAGACCAACAGCTGCTGCTCCTGACAGTCTGAGAGTTCGAACATCTGTCCTGATGGATCTCATCTGTCCCATGCATGTCACCTGCATCATCTTCCTCCAACACGTTTCCTCACTTACCTGAGCATTTCTATTGTCCTTTACAGTAGCCTCAACCCTAATCAACTTTGTTTTCTAGAAGGAAAACACAGAGTACAAGCACTTTGAAAATCAGCCATGTCAAAAGGTAAAAAGAATGCTTCCTCAGGCATAGGTCTGCCCTCAGCTTAAAAACAAAACAAGTCTGTCTACCTTGCAACTGTCTCACTGAAATCATACAAAATGCGGTTTCTTCCAAAGGCAAAACTATTGTATTCTTTGTAGGAAAAAAGGTTCTGAACCAGGATCAAAAGTGTTTTAGTTAGATTTTACATTAGAACAAAGACCTAATTAACATTTATACAGGAACCTAGCTTGAAGTCAGTACAAGAAAAACAGGAAAAATCTATAATATTCCTAAAAGACTCTGTCTGCAAGGGAGTATCGCATTGAACAGAGTAAGGATCAAAAGGCTAAAATGTGAATGCCTCACATATACAATCCAGAGAAATAATTGTCTGGTCTCAAGGCATAAAATAACCTTCTTCTTTTTTTGTTTGAAGGTCTGACCTCACCAGCATCATGGTTAAATCAAGCCCTAATCAGAGTTGCTGGTAGGTTATGGAATGGACAATTACTTTCATACTGGGGAGGGGAGGGAAAGGAAACCCTTGGACATGTCAGTATTAGAAAAGGGAGCAGGAGTTAACTGGGGCACTTTGCCTGGTCTGCAGCAACATCAGTGCGACTCTCCTTAAAAGCCCCTCTGTTAAATATTCAAACAGAAGGTCCACTGGCTTTCCCTTGCCAGTTCTATCCATCCCTTGCTTAATTCTGTTGTTCTCTTGCTCATCTTTACCTCATAATCCACTGTTTGCTTCAGTGTCACATTGCCTGTATTGCTGTTGACGGAGAAGTAGTAGGCTTCTGTACCTATCATGCCATATGTCAGTTGATCCCCGTCAGCATCCACAGCCACCAACTGAAAAACCCAAGCTCCTAAGATGATAAAAGAGATGCAGAGGTTCAAGTCACCTAGACCAGAATATCTGTGAAAAAACATCATTGTGATACCACTAATCTCTACCGCATCATCCCTGTAGGAACACACCAGACCCATAGCCAGGATTTTGTGGCTTGTGGGGCAAACATTTTTCTGGTGGGGCTGATGGGGCTGCCATTATTTGCCATAATGAAGGGGGTGGCGCGCACCCCACTCCCTCCCCTCCTGCATGATTTAAAGGGCCCTTCAGCTGATCAGTGGGGAGCACCGAGGGATCCTTCAAAAGCTTTTGAGAAGAAGCAGGGTGGCGGCACGCACCCCTCTCCCTCCCTCCTGCAAGATTTAAATGGCCCTCCAGATGATTGGCGGGCCATGTACTCCCCTTCGATCAGCTGAAGGGTCCTTTAAATCTTGCAGGAGGGGAGGGAGAGGGGTGCGCACTATCCCCTATTTCTTCTCAAAGAAGAGGAGGGACTTTAAGGAAGGGGGCAGAGCCCCCAATAGCCCCACCATAGCTACAGGCCAGGAACATACCATTCTGAGGAGAACCAGTTTGTGGTGCCATCATGGCTGGACACTGGAGAAGAAATCCAGGACTTCAGATGATGGCTCATCAGAGAGCCCCAAATGCAAGCTGTAGCTTTGCATTTGAAGTATATATTATCAACTAATTGCAGGGGCCCCATAAGGCCATTAAGTCCAGAGCCAAAACATATCTGATTGCATCACTGGAACAACTCCAGTCTAGAATGATTTCCAGTTACCTTAAACCCTCTTCCCATCCCTAGCCTGCGTATGGGCCGTAAGGAGAGGATTCATTAATGTGTCTTGATCTTTTCATCCTAGCCAAAGAGTAAGGTAGAGGAGAAGGGCTTCTTCTAGCATGATTCTCACAGACAATATATTTACCATTACTTCTTGCATTCCAGATCTTTATTTTCTCCTTCACTCACCTACAGGTGTGTCTTCTGGCAAAGAGAAGGTGGTATTCATGTTGAATTGTGGTGCTACGTTCCCTGATACTGCAAAGGAAACCGGTGGCTAGAGTTAATTTTCTCCCCCATGGAAGTTCTGTGTCTCTCTTCTTCCATTCCAACCAATGCAATGTGTTTCCTACCATAGTTGCTGGCTCTTTGCCACACTACAGAGAAGCTGATGATATGGAGAACTGAGATGGCTAGAGAGACGGTGGCGTCGTGCTTGCGACGAAGCGTCAAGAGCATCTTATAGGACGTTTATGAGATCCTATGAGATGGCAGTCAAGGCCGCAAAGAGAGATTTCTATGCGACCAGGATTGCATCTGCTAGCTCACGCCCGGCCCAATTATTTAGTACAATTCGGTCTTTGACAGCTCTGCCACAGGGCAGGCAAAATGCTAGGGAATTGGACATCGACTGTGAGGTTTTTGCTAGCTATTTCGCAGATAAAGTCCTGGCCACCGCGACCTCCCCGCCACAATTGAAACAGTGAGTGAACTTGAGGCTCCTTGCACGTCTTTGGTGCCGGGTTTAGAGTGTTTCAACCTACTCAGCCTGGAGGAAGCTGACAAATTGCTCGTATCTGTGCGTCCAACCACATGCGACCTTGATCCGTGCCCCTCCTGCCTCATTAAAGCGGGCCACGAGGGGTTCCGAGGTGCCCTGCGGGAGATTGTCAACAAGTCCCTCTCGAAGGGACGGTTCCCCGGGGCACTCAAGGAAGTGATGGTCCACCCCCTCTTGAAAAAACCATCTCTGGACCCGGCCAAATTGGCCAACTATTGGCATTACAACTACAGGGCTTTCTGGATGACGCTTCTATCCTCGATCCCTTCCAGTCTGGCTTTCGCCCGGGTCATGGGATGGAGATGGTGCTGGTCACCCTGATAGATGACCTCCGTAGGCATCTGGATCGAGGTGGTGTGGCGGCACTGCTGTTGTTAGATCTGTTGGCCATGTTCGATATGGGGATTCAGGGGCTCTCCCTTCAATGGTTTGCCTCTTTTCTCCAAGGTCGGGGATAGGGGATTGGTGGTCCCAGAGGCATCCTCTTGAGTGTGGGGTGCCTCAGGGGGTGGTGCTGTCCCCGATGTTGTTTAACATCTATATGTGCCCCTTTGCCCAGATTGCCCGGAGTTGTGGGCTTGGATGCCATCAATATGCAGATGACACCCAGCTCTATCTGATGTTGGGAGGCCAGTCGGACTCCACCCCGGATGACCTTCATAGGGTGTTGCAGTCTGTGGCTGGTTGGCTCAGACTGAGTCGGTTGAAACTAAGCCCAGCAAAGACGGAGGTCCTGGGTCTGAGTCGGATCGGTTCAGGGTTGGGGATCCCTCTACCAACCTTCAATGGGGCGCCTCTGGTGCCAGCGTCCGAGGTTAGGAGTTTGGGTGTGCTCCTGGATTCCTCCTTAAAGATGGAGGCCCAGGTGGCACCCACTGCCAAGTCAGCCTTTTACCACCTTTGGCTGGCTCGGCAGTTGGTCCCTTTCCTTGACCGTGATGACCTGGCCACAGTGATCCACGCGACAGTCACCTCGAGGTTAGACTACTGTAACGCTGTCTACATGGGGCTGCCTTTGTTGCAAATCTGGAAGCTGCAGCTAGTGCAGAATGCAGCAGCCAGGCTGTTGATGGGTCTCTCCAGGCGGGAGCACATCTGGCCTGTGCTGAAAGCGCTGCACTGGCTGCCAATGGCATACCAGATCCGCTTCAAAGTGCTGGTTCTTACCTTTAAAGCCCTATATGGCCAGGGTCCGGTCTACCTAAGGGACCATCTTTCCCCGCATGTTTCCCCAAGGGCACTATGTTTGGGGAGTCAAAATCTCCTCGTAATCCCAGGCCCCAGGAATATAAAATTTGCTGTTACCAGGGCCAGGGCGTTTTCGGTGGTGGCTCCTACCTGGTGGAATGAGCTCCCAGAGGAGATCCGGGCCCTGCGGGACCTTGCGCAGTTCCGCAGGGCCTGCAAGACGGAGCTCTTCCACCAGGCTTTTGAGTAGCAGCCGCCGCCACCCTTATTCCACCATCGTTACCCCTCATCATCGCACCTCGACCATCAATTGTGCAGATATTAAATGGGGTGCAAGGTGTTCCTGGATGAAGATGGGATGATTGTGTTGCTAGGAGGTACGTTGTTGGCCTGGAATTAATAACTTTTACCAGACCCCCATCTTGCAACCACTGATTTTGTGACATCGAGAGCACCAACATTTTAGTGTTTTGTACTGTATTGTTTTATTCTGTTTTTATCTGTTTTAACTTTGGCACTTGTGCCTCTTTGTTAGCCGCCCTAAGCCTTCGGGGAGGGCGAGATATAAATCCAATAAATAAATAAATAAAATGGAGCTCCCAAAGATTTAAACAAGGGAAAGATTTCTTGTAAGACTGGTGTCCAAATGCAGTGAAACTTCAGTCTTGGCTAGTGGGATACTAGGAAATTGTTCAATTCAGCCCTAGATTTGGGCAGGAACGCACAGGAATGGAGTTCCGGCTGGCTCCCAAGTTGGCCACACCCAGCAGGAACTCATTAACATAACAGGCCACACCCAACAGCAGAAACTCATTAGGATTGGCTACACTGGGGTGTCTGCCCTAACATGCAAAGGGTTCCTGCTACAAAAAAAGCCCTGGGTTTTGACAACAAGGTAAACAAAACAAGAAGCAAAAGGTGGGTGTGGCTGGATGACCACACTTCTGGCAACATGGGGGTGTGGCCTAATATGCTAATGAATTTCTGCTGTTGGGTGTGGCCTATTATGCTAATGAGTTCCTGCTGGGCTTTTTCTGCAAAAAAAGCCCTGTGCCCACCAATGTTCCCTCTAAGCCGTGGAGCCTTGTGAGCAAAAATTCTACTTCATGAGCTGCCGGCATTAAAGTTGTGAGCGAGCAATTTGGCTGCTGCGTAAATGAGTTGGCTCTGGAGCTGTCCTTCCTGAGCTGAGACAAAAATGTGTGAGCCAGAGGCCAAAAAACTGTGAGCTAGCTCACACTAACTCAGCTTAGAGGGAACACTGGTGCCCACCTATTCCTAAAGACAGCAAGAGCCATTCTGGACTTCGACAGACAAATTCTATGCTCAGAAGTAACTCTTACTGGTTTCTGGTTAGAGCGCACAAGAATACAGCCTTAGTCTTCTAGAGCAATCATCTCACTCTAGTGCCAAGCTTGGAAACTCATGTCTAGGCAGAAGACCCTACAGGTTCTGAAAAGATGGCAGGGTAGGAAGACCGGTTGGCCCTCATCTTGGAAAATCTTACCTAAAGTATGGAACATGAAGAGAAGCATCCATGTGAGCCAAACCATCCTGCTAGAGTAAAGGGACCAGCAAACACAGCATGGTAAAGGATGATCTGCCTGTGGAGATGCACCTGCTCCCACACCCTCAGTGAGCAGTTTCTTGTGGCTGTAAGCTACCACCAAGTTACTGGCTTCCCCCTACAAAGCACAGCGAGAAAGGCAGATGATAATAAATAAATACATGGTAGGCTAATAGCAAGCAACCGTCAAAGACCAAGGCATTCCTGATAGCAGGAGGTCTAGGAAGTGAAAATGGCCTTCTAGCAAGCCAAGCTGAGGGGTCCCTGTGGTAGATAAGCCAGTGCTACAGGGCTATACAGCACAGTGGGGCCAACAGTGGGCACTAGCTCACTCATTGCAGTCTTTCCCCAAACTGTAAGCAGTGCAGGAGAAGACAACAGGTGAGCTGACACTGATTGTCATTTCTGATAAAGTGTTTGAGCCAAGTGGCCCCCGGGGCATTGGCAAAGCTGCTGGCTCTGCTTGCTCCTGAACACCAGTGGCCATCTAGGACAGTGGCCCACTGGGAAATTTCTCTGTAAGCTAATTGACCACGCCATCTCTGCCTAGTAGGACAGACATCAAGTGAACATTAAGTACACTTCCTACTTGTTCACCTCTAGCGTTTTACAGGCTTGTTTATATCAAGTACCATAAGAGATAGGCCTCTGCGGATAATATTGACCACATTTCCTGTAAGCATGGCAACAAATGTCTCTTATCACTGCATGTAACAACTAGTGGGAGAGTCTATGTTCACCTCATAGTTCAAGTTTCTCCTGTTATCAGGAACAATAAATGACTAATGTAACATGTCATACAAGCTGACAGCGAGGTCAATGTGTACTGGCATCATAAGTCAATGCAACACATCAAAAACCTAAATGAAATACTTGCTTACATTTAACAAATGGCATTAACAAAAGTATTTCATTTAACTTTAGTAAATCAAATTTTGATTGAAGTAAAAAGTGAGTTCCAGCTGGCTTTCCATTCACTGGCCTGAATACCGGATTACTGACTGAGCAGTTTGACAGAATATTGCATGCATATTTCTTTATATCATTATAAGGAAAGGGGCTAGAGAACACTTTTATCCATGAGGACTGAAAATTCAGTGAAGGATCCTGGAATTCCCTCAGACCCCAGGGCTCCACTAATGGGTATGGCCCTGCTAGGGACTTGGAACACACACCTTGTTTTTCTGTCCTCAGCTGCCTTGAGTCTGAGAAGATAAGGCAGGATATAAATATTTTAAACAAATAAATAAGCAAGTAGAGATGAAAGTGACTTCAGTTTCTTACTAGTACTTTCTCTGACAGGGACTCAACACAGAAGACGAGAGGTGCCATTTTGGCTGTTTTCTTACTGGTGCTTGGGGACAGCATACTTTCACCAGTGATTTAAAAACACCTTATTTGGTCATAGCAAAGGTCCACATAGTCTGGTATTCTGTCTTCAACAGGGACTAGCTTCCATTACAACTTCATGGGCATGGCATGGCGTGATGGAACAGCCACGTTCTATTATTTGCCTACAGCATCCTGTAGCCAGAAGCCTCGTGTATCTAATCACCAAAAGAGTTTGGCTTCATTTAGTGTGTCCGGACTAACATCCATCAGCAGACCTGTCATACATAAATTTGTCTAATGCTTAAAAAAAAAAAAAATAATAACCTAACCCAGTGACCATCTCGGTTTTGTGGCAATTAATTCTATGACTTTGAACTGTGCGATGAAGCTGCCTTACACAAAGTCAGACGATTGATTACTCTTGACTAGCAGTGGCACAGAAAGGTTGTTCCTAGGGGTGCCAGCCTCCAGGTGGGGCCTGGGGATCCCCCAGAATTAGAGCTGATCTCCAGACTATAGAGATCAGTTTGCCTGGAGAAAATGGATGTTTTGGAGGGTGGGCGTTTGGAGGCTCTGGGAGTTTCTTAGCCTGGATCTGGCAACTATCCCCCGCTGACAACCCTAGTTGTTCCACAACCCTACATGCTGAGATCCTTTAAGTGGAGATGCTGGGGACTGAATCAGGGATATCAAGCAAAGCATGAAGGCAGGCATATAAATATTTAAACAAATATCCAGGAGCCTGACTGAAACCAAGAGAGGACATTTAAAATATAGGCTCATGGGTAGCAGCCATATTTCCCATCCATTGTAGTGGTCAATTTAATGGGAGCTTTAAACAGTGGATCAGGACCCATAAGTAGGTTGTAAAAGTCTGATGTCTGAGTCTTTAAATAGCAATGGGAAAGAGGCGTGGGGATAGCTTGCCACAAGAAGATAAGGGGGACTTTATATGCCTATTACTATTACATTCATAATTGTCTTTATATCAGTTAAGGAGCTCAAAGTATAAAGGGTTGGTCAACAGGAACGAAAAGAGGGATGCAGTAGAATTATGGGACCTGTGAAGTTTCCAGAAATGTTGATGCTGTTGAAGTGGTTGGACAGCTGCAAACCTCTGTACCCTATGCTTCCTTAACACATCTATCCCATTTTTTTTCTATCTGAGAGGTAGGGGGGGGAATGTTGGAAACAGAAAACCAAAATTTTACAGTGAAGAAAATAAAACATTTTATTTGAACAGAAACAGCCATACACTACCCTCTACAGATGATGTCATGCATGGTGGAATCATGGGGGAGTGGGCATGAGTGCACTGGCCCCTTCGCCAGCCTACATGCCATCACCATGCTATCACAGAAGCTACACACACAGGAAGTGTACATGCATAGGCTCCCTCCTCATTATCAGGAATGTTCGAAAAGGAGCACTCCAAGTCAAAAAGATGGAACCTACAAGCACACACTTGGTACGCACGTAGACTCCATGCTCACAAGCCAGCAATTATGTGTAGGCAGGGCCAACACACTCACAACAAGCCTCGCTCCCCCAATATAGGTGTTAGTTTCAACATGCATAATGGCATCTGTAGAAGGATACATTCACTATCGGTTGGATCCAAAGTTTGGTTTTCATTCCATTGCTGCTCCAGGGGGACATTTAGGATTGTTAACACCAGCTACGGAAATTCCAGGAGATCTGCGGGAGGAATCTGGGAATGGTAGGGTTTGTGGAGGGTTAGGGACTTCAGAGGGATACAATGCCATCGTGTCCACCCTCTAGATCTGCCATTTTCCTCCAGGGGAACTGATTTCCATCATCTAGAAATCATTTGTAATTCCGGGACATCTCCATGCCCCACCTGGAGGTTGGCAACCTTGGGAACAATTGAAAATATTGCACGGGAGCTTTTTTGTGCGCCCCCCCCCACCACCACATTTTCTAATTTTCAGCTAGAAAACCCGGGGGGGGGGGAACATCCTCAGGAAATAAACACCCTTTTCTCTCTCTGAATTTTTCCAGGTATCTTCATATTTCTAGTTTTGTTAAATAACTTTAATAGAAAGTAGAACTGCTTCCTTCGAGAAGTAGTAAGATCTCCCATCGCATTGGCTTTTACATAGCTCTGCAGAAATATCTGTAGCCATACATTTGCTTCAGTGCATGAAGTAAAATATCCCTTATTTCATATCTAGCACTAGCCTCCCTTGCTTCTGTTAACTCTGAGGAATTAGAGTCTGTGGCTTGTCTGACTAAGCCGAGCAGTTTCTCTCAGACAAGACAGAGCAGACTAAGGAGGGGCGGGTCTAATTCACCTTTTTGCTCTCACTCTAATCCCACCTTTATTGGTTGTAAAACTGACCAATGACCAACAGTAAGTACATACACCTACCTGGTATTATGCGGAATCCTTGGACAGCTGCTTGATTCTGTAGCAGGCAACAGAGTTTTGAGTTCCTCAGACTTTGGATCCCGTTGTAAATTAGCTGATCAATCATTAACTGAAATCAGTGGATCAGAAACTCTGCCTAGCTTTTTTGAATCTAATCACCAGTGGTTCCTTCATCACCTAGATTAGAACAAAAGCCTCAAAGGTTCCTGTGCTATAATTCTTCCTGGGGATTCTGAAACAGAATCTCCACATATCAGTGAATATCTGACATGATGACTGACAGCTTGGGAACATTATTGCTTATTTACCAAACCAGCTAACTTCCCAAACCAGCTAACTTCTCATATCTCGCCCCCCCCCATAAGTGGCGCTACGCCATCCTACCGCTTGTGGCACTGCCTCTGCCCATGCAACAACTAATCACAACATGTTGCAGTATCAGTTTTGTTTGTGATATCCAAGGTTCATTTTAACATTAACATGGACAACACTACTGGGAGAAATCACCTGGGAAGAAGGATCATACCAAAGCACAACACTGAAGGGTTAAGTATGGGATGGATTATGTGGTGTACGATACCTTTTATGTGCTCTCCCCCTTGCCATATGGAAAGGTTCTCACCTAAACCTAATGGGATTATGGGTCAGCACTCAGCAGTAAAAGCGAAACCCGTTAAGAAAGGCGCCCTATACAGACTCTGATTCTATGATTCATCAAATGGCCTTGTACCTCTCCCATCGGATTTTACTTCACCATGAGACACCCCAGGCACAGGCTGTGAGAAAAAGCTGTGTCCCCAGAGAGATTCATTCCTTTCACATCCTCATCTACTATGCCCAGTGGTGTTTCAGAGGGAAGACAGAGCTTATCATAGACTGCAAAAGGAACACCATCCCTTTTCTTTCATGCTAAGGGCTCCTGTGCCTTTCCACAACTGCATGGCAGGCAGAAGTTCAACAGGCCTCCCTTTCTTAATAGTTATATCTGCATGCAGATACATAGGAACTCTGCTAGATCAGATCAATGGCATTGAGTCCACCATCCTGTTTTTCACAGCAGCCAAGGAGATACCATGGCAGGCCTATAACCAGGATCACAGAGGCCAAAGTCACCCATTACTGTTGCCTTCCACCATTTGGTATTTTCCCTATGAATATGGAGGTTCCGTATAGCCATCACTGATGGATCTTTCCTCCTTTTAAAGCCATTGCTACCCTGTGTGGCATCCTCCTGAATTTCTGCCTGTCATGCAGCTGTGAAGGCCTTTCAAGGGACAGCCTTCCTGCTGGAGCAGGCAAGAAAGAAGGCTACCATCTTACCCCAGACTCCCGGGCTCGATTCTGCCTCATGGTTCCTTCCACTCTCAGGCCTTGTGATTGGGATCCCTGCACACAGACCAGAGATACCTGGGCTCTGGAGGGGCAGATGAGCGTCTTTTCTTGTGTCCTTGGAATATGCCTTTGAAATGACAGTGAAATAACTGCCAAACAAGAGGATTCACCAAACAGGGGCTCAGCATGTGTGAGTCTGTGGAAGAGAGTCTCTGTAGCTGCCCAAATGACCTACTTAAAGGAACAAATGAGTATTGTGCTGATTCCATTCAGGCAGAAGATGGGCTAGGCCAGAGGAAGTAAAGGAAATAATGCCAGCTGACGGCCTCTTTGGTTTCGTGTGTGAGTGCTGTCGCTGGCTTTTCTGGGACTGGTAAGGCCACAGAAGAGGCATCCTAACCAAGTGTGGGGGAGTGACAAGCCTCCAAAGAACATATAATTTACTATTGTTATATAGGTACTTTGGGTCCCTCTTACCTTCCTGTTCTCTAGGGTGAGGGTTGTCTGGTTTCCAGTCTCAGTTGTCTCAGTATGTGATCAATAAAAAAGATCCAGATCAATTAAAAATTAATAATCTTACTTCAAAACATTAGTAACAGTAACAATAATAAGAATGGAAGATAGAACGATTTGCCACAGAAATGGAAGGTTATGACATCCAATGCCTTCAGTATTTGAAAAGTACTGGGTTCGACGCAGACTCCGACTACGACGTGTTCAGACGCGTTTATTGTACTTCACAACAAGACAAGAAAATGGCCCTGCAAGGCCAACTACATACACTCCACCCGGCACACCTATGTTCTCATTGGGGGGTTTGAATTTCCCGCCAAGGGTGCTATTGGTGGACTCAAGGTGGACTAGGATCCTAGGTCCCCCTTGTGTTTGGGGACCAAGCTCCTGCTTTAGCCGCAGACCCCTGGTGGCGGTCCGCATACATAACGGTGTTAAATGATAAAGAGAATTAAAACAGTGGTGAAATCAAAATGAAACTGTAAATACTGTGATTAAAAGTGAGAGAAATTTTAAATTATCCGTTCTAAGACTGCTTCCACATGGACATTTTTTTCCTTGCATGGAATGGGTTTTTCAAGCACTGTTTGGCTACTGTGTGAAACTCCCCCACAGCCACTCTGTGGATTCCCCTTTAAAAAAACACACAGAGACACACACGTTTATTGTTTCTTTTGATTACATGGGAAAGCCTCAGGGACACAATGAGTAGTGTTCAGAATGACCACAATGTCATATGAACATTCTCATCTGATCAAGGGGCTTCCTTCCTCCATGCAAGGAAAAATCCCCCATGTGGAAGCAGCTACCCACTTCTGGCTGTGGTAGACAGGGGACCATGGTTGGGGGAACAGGGCAGACAAGGCCCCTTGCCCCCAATCAGAGGCCATTTGGAGCAAGCAACTGCAGGAGAAACAAGGCATAACTGCGAAAGAGGTGGGGCACCAACATGGGCTAACCCCACCCCAAACAAAAGATTGGCAGGGCATTTCCTTGTCAAAAATACCTTTGCTGAATTACTAAACAAGCAGTTAGAACTGTTTTTGTGTAACTGTTGTGAAAGTAGTTGTAAAATTTGCAACAACTTCTACATCATTCTCCAATAGGGTATCTGGTGGGCCATGTTAAATGATACAAGCAATCAGCTGTCCCATTTAGGGTTCTTGGCCTGTACTCCACTTCATAAGTAAAAGTGAGTAATCATCTGACCAACCATCAAGCAATACAATTTCCTGTTTGTACCAGTCCCTTTGTAGTTAATAATGTCAAGTGTTTCTTTTTCAGTTGTTGAATATTTCCTTTCAGCCTCAGCAATTGTTCCCAAAGCAAATGTCACAGTCCTCTCTGTATCATCCTTATTAAGCTAGATAAGGAAGGTAGATTTTTCCCCATGGCAGCTGAGCAATTCAATGACAGAGGTGTGGTTTGGAATATCTGTTGCGTACCATGAGGGAAGGAATGCAAGTGTTAAGTCCGGCGCTTAACAATGAGTCGGAGAGTGATTTCAGTAAAAGACTCAAGTTTATTCAGCTCTTTCTTCACTTCTTCGACACGGTACAACATCTGATAGCCCGAACAGTTTGCCCATTGAAACTGCCCGGTATTTAAACATTCCCGGCTAACATAGCCACTCCACTATACACATAACAACCTATCAGGTTGAGCGCATAAGGACCAATCACAAACGTTCCCGCTTGCAGCTTGCTTGAATGTGATTGGGTCGTGAGTCTTGGACTAGAATCCTCTGTCCAAGACGAAGCTTAACATTGCTTCCCTATGGGAGGTTTCCCATACATTCTAATGTACTCATGGCAGCTAAGAATACATTACAGCAAGGTTTGTAAATCAGCTGGAGAACATGCTTGTGAAACTTCCACAACCTGGTCTTGATCAAGTTCCAAACCGGCTGGTGATATTACTTTATGCCTCCCAAAGAAGGATGCTCTTTACTTGAATTTGCATTTGGCCAAGTTGAGTTTCAGGCCTGCTACACTGATACAGTTTAGTACAGATTGCAGATTATTTTCTTGCTCTTCAGGGGTGCTGCCAAGCACAATAATATTACTGAATGCCACACTGAGTCTTGAGGATTAGAGACATCATTCTTTGGAAAGTACTGGGAGCTGAGGCAAGCCCATCTGGGACACATGCAAAATGAAACAGTCCATCATGTGTAATAAATGCTGTGAGGTCTCTGCAGTCTTCATGCAACATAATCTGGTGAAATGCCTCTGCAAATTAAGGACAGAAAACATTTTTGATCACAAAGTTCTGCAAATACTTCTCTGTACCGAAGCAGACAATTATCAGTCACAATGGCTTTGATTCTCTTAAATCTGCACAAAAGCAAATGTTTCCATACTTGCCTACCACTATAGAGAAACCCATTCAAATGAGTTGAGGTTTTTAAAATGATGTTTTCCTGTACTTGCTTCTCAAGGTCTTCAGATACAACCTGACTGACAATAACAGCACAGTTCTAAGCAGAATTACATCCTTCTAAATCCATGGTCTCAGAAGGGTGTAACTCTGCTTAGGGTTGCACTGCCAGTGCATTACTTCTACTTCTGTTGTACAGGTATCACACCTTCTAAACGAAACCCTGAACAGGGGCAAGTTTCTTCTCAGAATTATCCTCAATCACAGCAGACACCAGCATTTGCAATTTGGTACTGTTTGACTGAGACCCTGCAAAATGTCTACCCTGAGGTTCAGTGCTGCATATAAATCCCTGCCAAATATTGTTTAATTTGTGACAATGTCAAAGTCTTCACATACAGGAACACGTACCAAAAGTCAGCTGTTCAGGCACATAGCTTTCCATAGGGTTTGTTTTTAAAACACACCCAATATCCTTTTGGTTCAGTAAGCAACACAAGTAGATCAAATCAAAGGTGTTTTCCAGCCTTTTGGGTTTTGTGGGTGTTGTAGCAGTTCCAGTTATCATGCTATTGGTGCAATCAGTGCACACTCACATGTCCAGGTCAGGGCTCCAGTGGGCTTACTCCTGATGAACTCAGTGAGGCTTACGCTCCAGTAAGCATCTGTGGAGAAGGGCGCTTCCAGGATGAGCCTGCCTTGGTCTCCAGCAACTGTGCCATTTCTTGGGGGAGAGGCTTCATGAAATCTCACTCTGGTTCCCTTTCCTGGATCTTACTACGGAGTTAAGTGGTGTCACTTGATGAAGCTATCAGCGTTGCCATATGAGAGTAGCCCCATTGGCTTCAGTACATCTACTTTGGCGTAAAGTGAGGGGCGGGGACAGGATCCAGGGCATTCAAAGTAGCCAAAATCTTGGCTCTCTCCTCCCCCCCTCCCTTCCCCCCTTATCCCAGTAATTCTTTCTGCATTGTATGTGGAGCTCAGTCTATTCACTCTCAGAACAGTAACATCTAGCACTTGACCTGTGTGCACTTGTAGGCTGGACTGGCTGCCTTGGCTAAGTGTCTAATCTTTTTGGAGTAATTGCACTGAGACATCTTGCACAGTTTGAATGATGCTATGCAGGGCTCTTTTTGTAGAAAAAGCCCAGCAGGAACTCATTAGCATAATAGGCCACACCCAACAGCAGAAACTCATTAGCATATTAGGCCACAACCCTGACAGCACAGCTCATTAGCACATTAGGCTGCACCCCCATGTTACCAGAAGTGTGGTCATCCAGCCACACCCACCTTTTGCTTCTTATTCTGTTTACCTTGTTTGTTGTCAAACCTGGGCTCTTTTTGTAGCAGGAACTCCTTTGCATGTTAGGCCACACACCCCTAATGTAGCCAATCCTAATGAGTTTCTGCTGTTGGGTGTGGCCTATTATGCTAATGAGTTCCTGCTGGGCGTGGCCAGCTCGGGAGCCAGCCGGAACTCCGTTCCTGTGCGTTCCTGCCCAAAAATAGCCCTGGTGCTATGTAAAGCAACAACTAAATAATATTTTTGCTGAACTTGATCTGCTGGATCTGTATGAAAGCCCAAGATATGTTCTTTTTGACCTAGCCCAAGATGGACACAGCATTTATTGCTCAAGGAGTTCTTGAGCTAATTGTCTGTACAAGCTGGGCCACTCCTGTCATTTCTGTCCTGAAATCTAATGGTAATCTGTAGTAATTAGATGTGGAAAATAAGGTATTTAAACAGGATCTGCAACCATGATCTGATATTAACCAGTTATTTTCTGCTTTGGCAGAAGGAATTTTTGAAAAAATCAAACTGGACCCAGCTCAAGTCCATCATCAATTGACAGAGGATGACAATATTGCTAATGCCAATTATTACAAATTGAAAGGCTTTCCATGTTAACGGTCTCCTGTTTGGAAACACTGTCCCGCTCTGGGGGTCGTGGGCCGTGAGGACCGGACCCCAGAACCCCCGACAAACCCCGCAAGACCCCCACTACACGCCTTACCAGAAAGGGGAGGACCCGACGATCCAGCATGAGAGATGGGAGCAGCGATCTCGTTCGACGCACACCGCACCGGCCAAGCCAGGGGACGAAACTGGAGTGGCCTCTGGGAAGAGGACCGAGATGGCGGGGCCGACGGACCAAGAGCAAATGCCAAGCGGTGGGAGCAGCAGTGGAGCAGCAGTGGCGGCACAGCACAGAGGCTGCCAGGGCCACCGCTGGCGTACCAACATCCACCCTGGAGACGCCTACCAGCAGAGGGGTGGTCCTGGGAGCGGGGCAGGGAGATAAAAGGCAGGGTGGAGAAGGGGCCGGGGAGGAGGAGCACGCTGTGAAATTGAGGAAGACGCAGAGAGAGAGGAAAACGGCAAGCAAGAGAGAGAGCGGGAAACGTTCGCAGCGTCCTGGCAGAGGGACGTTCGGGGTGATCTTAACCTGTCTGAAGCCCCTCACTCCCTCTCCCTTTTTGGACCCAACCGCCTCCTGGACTGCCCGTCCCGCCGGAGCCCGACCCAGACCTCGGCAACACGGCCACAGGAGGCGCTACCCCACAGACCAAGGGAGGACGCGACAACGCTGCCATCAGGAGTCTCTTGAAATTATTTCATACTATGACATACTAATCATGGGACCATCACAAGAGCAACTCATAAAATATGAGAAGTTCAATAGAGATTAGAACAATCAGACACTAAAGTCAAGAAAGAAATGCCAGTGTAGAACTTCCAACAACTTCCGCATATGTTACATACCGTATATTACATTTGTTGTTGTCGTTCAGTCGCACAGTCCAGTCCGACTCTTCGCGACCCCATGGACCAGATCACACCAGGCCTTCCGGTCTGCACATAAATCCACAAGTGGCAAGCTACTAAAGTCAAGAAAGAAATGTCAGTGTAGAACTTCCAACAACTTCTGAATATGTTACATATACTACATTTGTTGTTGTTGTTCAGTCGCACAGTCCAGTCCGACTCTTCGCGACCCCATGGACCAGATCACGCCAGGCCTTCCGGTCTGCACATAAATCCACAAGTGGCAAGCAAAATACTCTGCATTCAATAATGCTTCCACTGTTTTAGGAATGTTGCTTCACACAAAGAAGTGAATCAAATATCCAGAACCAGTGCTGTCCTTGCTACAAAATTTCATTCCATACAATCACAGAATAGTTGACCTTCATTCATAGAGTAATAATGTGCCAAAGAGACCATTGACGAGATTCTAAGTTTCTTTCTCATTGCAGACTGTCTTCTTCAGAGTGTAAGTCAGTAGCACATCTCCATATGACATCTCCATATCACTGGAACCATGACTATTAATCCAGCCAATTCTATGCTTTATCAAGAAATAACAGTGTCTTTCCTCCTGATGCAGTTGGCTTAAAGGTTCTCCTTTGATGCTATCCTTGTCCACTAAGCTGAAAAGAGACCATTAAGTATGACGGTTGTGGAGCTGTCCTTAGGCACACTCTACCTGGTGGTACTGATGCACCCATTGCCTTTCACAAGTTTTTAATTTATTTTATTTATTTTTTAGATTTATACCCCGCCCTCCTCGGAGGCTCAGGGTGGCTCAGGGTTTTTAAAACTTGTTTCTTAGTGTTTACAGAGAGAAACTACGCCAAGCTTGATTTTAACAAAATCTGGCTATCATTATAGGGGTAAGAAAATATCACAATGATGTTTATATTCACATTTAAAAAAAAAAAACCAGTTGACCACAAACCTCTTCTTTGTCCTTCTATCAAAGACAGACCAACACCTCTAATTTTGTTTCCCAAAATGAAATGCTGAAGCATCATGCTTCATGTTTACAACAATGTATCTTCTAATGTCAGTGTCTGCCATTACAGCCACTTGATTGTGCCATTCTTCCACCAGCAGGTCTTTATGTTGAAATCCATGCCAGGCTGAACAAATGGCAAAAATGACTGCAAATGATCCTACCATGGCATTTGTTCTCTGTTGGTTATGGGTGGCCATATGGGAAACTGGCTGAAAATTCAGATTTTGAGCAGGAACTGTCTGCTCAAAAAATGTGTCTATTATGGGCAAATCCTGTAGCAATTCTAGAAGAAGGATACCAGATCATACTGTCATCAGTACATGCAGCACAGATAAGCATTGTACTGATGAAGGTGCTGGCCAAAAGCTATGTGTGACACCAGGGATGAACAGTTATACTGAAAGGGTGGTGAAGGAGTGCAGTGTCTGTCAAGATATCCTTACCATAATCCTTCTAAGGTGCCAGTATTTCCTTGGGTGAGGCTTTTCCTAGAAGGCTCCACAATTAGCTGAACAGACTGGTAGAATACAACCCACTGTCTTTTTGAACTGGTGCATTAACATTGAAAGAATTCCAAGGTTTTGCCTGTGACAACCTCCTTTGGACTGTTGCTGTTGCACCTTACAGACCACAGGCCAAAGGACAAGCTGAACAAATACGACAGGCCACAAAAAATGTACCAAAGAAGATTTTTGTTGGAGACTAACAATACTGGCATGATTACTATTTGTGGAACATGTTAATCCCTGTCTGATAACAGCAGAGTTTGTGTGTTGACATTTTAAGATTTTATCATCCTTGATCTCAGGGCTTTTTTTGTAGAAAAAGCCCAGCAGGAACTCATTAGCATAATAGGCCACACCCAACAGCAGACACTTATTAGCATATTAGTCCACACCCTTGACAGCACAGCACATTAGCATATTAGGCCACACCCCCATGTTACCAGAAGTGTGGTCGTCCAGCCACACACCCCTTTTGCTTCTTATTCTGTTTACCTTGTTGTCAAACCAGAGCTTTTTTTTGCAGCAGGAACTCCTTTGCATGTTAGGCCACACACCCCTAATGTAGCCAATTCTAATGAGTTTCTGCTGTTGGGTGTGGCCTATTATGCTAATGAGTTCCTGCTGGGTGTGGCCAACTCAGGAGCCAGCCGGAACTCCGTTCCTGTGCGTTCCTGCCTTTTTTTAATTGATTTTTTCTATAAATACAACATCATTGAACAACTTTAAACGTTCGTGTCTCAATGAAAGAACAAACAAACAAACAAAACAAAACAACACACACACAAAAAACAACCGGAACTCCGTTCCTGTGCGTTCCTGCCTCAAAATAGCCCTGCTTGATCTTAAAAGAGACCTGAAGCAAAAGTTGGACTGCTTTGTTATCCATCATTTGATACACGATCTCTCCACTGGATTTTCTGTATGCCTGTTGTTATGGGACTGGACCACCATGAGTTCTTTCTGTGGTATTAGGAATCAAATGACCTGTCTTGTACTCAGTCTAGACTGATGGAGAAGTTTGGGGATAACATGTCAACTAGCTGCACAGATGTTCTCCTGCTTATGATTTCATTTAAAGAGTCCCTGAATACCAGTCCTCCAACACAAGTCATGTAACCACTTCTATTACTGCTAGTTCATACTAATCTTCTCCATCTCCAAAGGGCGATAGCCATCTTGACTCACCAAACAGTAATTAGCTCCTGAGCCTCCTACTGACCACAACAGAAGTAAAGTTACCCTAAACAGATGGCTGATTATTCTGCCTAGGGGGAAGGAGGCTTGCTTCAATTTAATCAGTTGCTTTGTGGAAGCTTTGCAGCATTTGCAAAACTAGAACTCAGCACAGTTCTAATTCTAATTCTAAAGTGGGATAACCCCAAATGAAGCTGTGTGTAAAAAATGGGTTTGTTTTCTTACACAAAGTCTTTCCCTGAAGCTTGTAATAATTAAGTACTGAAGTGTTTATTGTGCTTCATCTATACCACCATAGATTATTAAAGCTTAGACTACAAAAATTGCCCTCCCCTTAATTGACCAATTGAAGTTTAGACTGTTTCTGAAGCAACCTACATCTAAAAGGTAAAAAGGTCTTGACGTTAGCTTGGTGACTTCAAATTATGCCCTATCATGATTATGTCCTAGACATTACCTGTATTTTGGAATTGCATGTCAGGACTGGCTTCTAGATTTGGCATGGTGGGGCATCTGCTAAGGCTCACAAGCCTAGGGGAAGGTCTCCTGCTGATTGAAAACACTGGCTCATTTGCTCTCAATACGAAAGGAAGATTTCCCCATGTTGGCAGAACCTCTGGAGCAATCTCCCATTTCATGCTAGGAGAGAAACTTGGATGCTTCTTTTAGCCTTTCTGACATCAACAGGGCTTAAAGAGCATGAAAGAGTTGTACTCTGCTCCCTCCTCCACAAGGATGTGTATGGGTGCCATGGGTTGGCATACTTAGTGGAGGAACCACCAGACAGCATCTTGCTTGGGTCAACTGAAAGCTGGAATGGGTTCTGGCATCTGTTCCCTTCTATGGGCATGTCACTTTCAACCTTAATTTCTAAAAGTGATGTCAGAGCAAGTGTGCCAGGCAAACTAGGTGGGGTGGCTTCCTGTTCCCCTTTGAGCAGGAGTAGTTCTAATAACTTAGATGAATTAAAGTTAATTTCTAAGCATGAATCATCTTAGCTCTCACTTCAGTCTTACTTTTTTTTGAGCAAAGCCAAACATAGCTATCCTAAAGACCTCAACATGGCTTAACTGTATACCAGAGCTAACACGGTGGGCAGACAGCAAATTCACTTTTACTTAAACATTTACCCCATCTACCACCACCGCCCCTTTTTAAGCTGTGACTGTGAAAGGGTGAATCCATGTATAAATACAAGGTGATCTCCTATTTATCATTATAGTTCGTTTGTACCCGCTGCATAGAATCGCCAAAGGTCAGACACGACTGAATGGCTAACAACAACCCGCTGCATATTTTCTTGGGTTGCTAAATGCTTCTGTGTGCCTACTCTACAAGCAAGAATTGTAATTGCCTAGAAAATTGGGATATTTAATCCTATCTGGCAGAGGTAGAGCCCTTGGGTGAGGGATACAATTACAGTGGTCCAAGAGCAAGTGAATGAGCCACTGATGTTATTGCATCCTATGACAGTGTTACTTGAATAGATATGAATTCCAGAGGAGTAGCCATGTCAGTCTATTGCAGCAAAAATAACTGGGAATCTTAAAGACTAACAAAATTGTGTTCCACTATAGGCTTTCATGGACTACAGCCCACTTTTGTAGATGTGATGAATGGATTGTCAACATACAGAAATACGGGGAAGGAGGATGGAGCCAAACAGCAGGGTCAAGGAGTCATGAAATGCCAAAAGAAAACAATAGCCCATGGTGAAATGTAATTACCAAAATTCAGATCTAATCAAGGGGGAAAAAGAGACCATTCACAGTTCAATCTCTGTAATGTAGCTGACAAATAATTCATCATTTTATTTATTATTTATTTGATTCATACCCTGCCCTCCCTGCTGAAACAGGCTCAGTGATACAAAACATCAAGTTCCTATCTCACTATATTTGGTAACTATCTTGGCAAAACCCAGGACTCACCACCCTTTAGAGGCATTAACTAGTTTTGTATAACTAGTGAATGGTCCCTGTATTTTTCTTGACTAGACTTAAAGCCTATCTCTAATTCTAAACTTGGCCATTGAGTATGAATCAAAAAATCCACAAAATGGAGCCTGGGACAGATGGAAGATGGAGGGAGGACTCATTGCAGCCCGGCCTGGAAGCAACCATGCAACTTACCCAGGCCCAGTTGCTTGTTCCAGTTCATCAGGAGACACACCAGGAATGTCAGTGTGATGTAGTGGTTTGAAACCTGAAAAAAAAACCGGGTTTGCAGAAAAATCTAAAATCTGGAAGAAAATAACATTGGGGGATTAAAACTCCCTGAAATAATAGCGTCGAAATGATAGCGTCAACACATGTAGTTTTAACAAAAATAAATGCCCACTGAAATCTCAGAGCCATCTTGGGAGTTTCTAGGCAACCACAACAAGATTGTCCAGCTTTTCCATCCTTGGTTTTCTGTAAAACAAAGCTGTGCAAGGGGCAGCAGCGGTGGAACTAAGGCTTCTAACTCCAGGTTATGAGATTCCTAGAGATTTTTTTGTTTTTTTTAGGCCTCCCGGAGGGGATTTTTTTATTGCATTTTTAAATAGACTACAAACTACAATGAAAAATTGGGAAAGGGTAACTACATCTAGGGAGAAAGGAAAGAAAACTACTACTAACTAAAACCCCAAGTCTAGGAGATCATAACAATAGCTTATAAAAATATTAATCTTAAATTGCTAGTATTACTTTGAACATAATCGGTTATGCTAAGTTTTTTATCTTTTTATCCAATGATTTAACTAAGAGAACCCCCAGAGCATCCCATAATAAAACTAGAGTTTTAAGGCACAATTCAGAGTCCTTCAGCCTTCATTTTATCTTATCTTTTCTAATCCTCAATTTATATGTACATCTGGGGGCAGCTGTTCCCTT
>NW_015167060.1:1872185-1872319 GCF_001447785.1 Gekko japonicus
AACCGTAGGACCAGATTTGCTTTCTCCATTCGCAGCTGTAAAAGTTGTGATTCTTCCGAGGCTTGTTTCCCCCCCAGCTTTTGCACCTTTTTCTTGACTTTTTTAGTATTGGCGTCCATTTCCTTCACCTTCTC
>NW_015167060.1:1873875-1875546 GCF_001447785.1 Gekko japonicus
TGTTGACCCCCCCAAGCACCAAGAAGACAGAGCATCACTTGCCCCAGAGTCCCTATCTATACCTTGTGGCTAATAGCCACTGATGGACCTCTGCTCCATATGCTTACCTAATTCCCTCTTGAAGCCGTCCATGCTTGTAGCCGCCACCACTTCCTGTGGCAGTGCATTCCAATGTTGACCCCCCCAAGCACCAAGAAGACAGAGCATCACTTGCCCCAGAGTCCCTATCTATACCTTGTGGCTAATAGCCACTGATGGACCTCTGCTCCATATGCTTACCTAATTCCCTCTTGAAGCCGTCAGTGAATTCCATGTGTTAATCACTCTTTGGGTGAAGAAGTACTTCCTTTTATCCGTTCTAACCCGACCGCTCTGCAGTTTCATGGAGTGCCCACGAGTTCTTGTATTGTGAGAAAGGGAGAAAAGTACCTCTTTCTCTACCTGCTCTATCCCATGCATAATCTTATAAACCTCGATCATGTCACCCCTCAGTCGTCGTTTCTCCAAGCTAAAGAGCCCTAAGCGCCTTAACCTTTCCTCATAGGGAAAGTGTTCCAACCCTTTTATCATTCGAGTTGCCCTTTTCTGCACTTTTTCCAAAGCTATAATATCCTTTTTAAGGTGTGGTGACCAGAACTGCACACAGTATTCCAAATGAGGTCTCACCATTGATTTATATAGGGGCATTATGATATTGGCTGATCTGTTTACAATACCCTTCCTAATAATCCCCAGCATAGCATTGGCCATATTGTCTTATGATATTGTGTGCAAAGAGCACACAGGGGCCCTGAGGATGATGATGGGAAAAAACGTGAGTGTGAGGGTGTCCCCTACTCACAACTGGTGGCAGCATACCACAGGACGCCCATGCCATCAAGGGCATCGCTGTGCCAACCCACATGCCACCCCCACAGCAGGAGGAGGGGCAGGGGCCAGGGGCACAGGGGTACTGTGGGGGGCTAGAGAGACTCAGACAGATCCCAGGTGCTCTGTAGCCACTGTTAGAGATGCTGTTAGAGATGCTGCCCACTCCACCATTCATTGCTGCCCCCTGCAGGGGCATAGGGGTGCTGTGGGGGCTAGAGAGACTCAGACAGATCCCCCAGCCACCTCTCAATGCACCCCCGTCTCTCACTCACGTTTCTCACTACAGCAAGAAGTACTCAGTGCTTGGTAGCCGCTGTTAAAGATACTCCAGGTGCTCAGTAGACACTGTTAGAGATGTTGCCCACTCCACCATTCATTGCTGCCCCCTGGAAAAGGCGTCCCACCATTCATGATGGCTCTCGAGCTGCTCCTGCTCCATTGCCACCCACATAGAGGAAAGGGTGGATGGGATGGGCTGTTCCAGGTGTGGGTCCCATGCCTGTGGACTCAGCAAGGGGCCAGAATTCCCTTCCTGGCCACCAGCAACCATGACACCTGCCCCAGGGGGCACTGCCTTGTCACTGCCTCCCTCCCTCCCTCCCCATCTGCCAGGGCAGGACCACTGCCATCCGAAGACATCGAGTCTGCCCTCTGCATTGCTTCCTCCTCAGGTGCCGGGGATGCCAAGCGGTCACAGGACCATGGAGGCTGCCGTTGCCATGTGCCTTCTTGCAGTCAGGGTGCATAGTTTGTCCATGACACCAGCAGCCATGTCAGGGAACAGGGACCTGGGCACAGGGG
>NW_015167060.1:1876398-1885765 GCF_001447785.1 Gekko japonicus
GGCCAAACTTGCTTGCTGTAAGAACATCTGATATTTGAGAGCCGCAAGACATGAACAAATATTGCACACACGTTTTTATTTTAAAATATGCAAATTTGATTTTTATTAACATTAAATGAGACTGCCAAAAATAAAAACAAAAGGAGTAAAAACAGATATTGATAATGATATCTATTTGTCCAATGATATTTGTTTGCTAATGATATCTATTTGTCTAAGAGAGAGAGGTGAAAAGAAAGGAGGAAAGAGGTGGAAAGAGAGAGAAACAAAGAAAACAAATGGGAGAGAGGGAGAGGGAGGGAGGGAGTCGTGGCTCCCCTTCCCTTCCCCAGCAGCCCTGCTGGGAGCCGCACAGTTGTGTGTGAAAGAGCCGCATGTGGCTCCCAAGCCGCAGTTTGCCCACCCCTGGCCTAGACAGAGCCACCACCCGGGCCGTGTATGAGGAACTCGGGCCAGCTCTCCAGGGCCAAGCTCCCGCTCCCTGTGCCATCCCTGTCTTGTAGAAAATCCAGCTCTTCCTGAGGTTCCTGGCCACTGGCTTCTTTCAGGGCTTCATTGCAGAGTTGCTTGAGCTGTTGCAGTCCTCAGCTAGCTGCTGCTTACACAGCTTTCTGGATGCCGTGCCGGTGCACCTCCAGGAGCATATCCGCTTCCCCACCGAGGACGGTGACCTTGTGCCCATCAGGGCAGAGTTCGCCTCATTTGGAGGCTTCCCCAATGTGGTGGGGGGCATTGACTGCATCAACATAGCCCTCATTGCCCCCCACCCCTGGAGGAGCCACAAGGATACCATAATCTCCACCACTTCTACAGCCTGAATGTTCAGGCCTCCCATGACCACCAGGGCATCTTTACGCACCTCGTGGCCAAGTTTCCGGGCAGCATCCATGCCGCCCAGATCTTTGCTGCATCCGGCCATAATCACCTGTTGGCTGCTTGGCCAGAGGGAAATGGATAGCTCCGGGGTCAGTATGGTGGTCATGGCTGGCCAGGCATACAGCGGAGAACACCACCCTTGATGCCTCACTTGCCATTCCCTTCAGGTGACTGAGGGCATCCCCTACTGCCATGTTTTCTGACGCTGTATTTTGATGATGACCTGCCAGACCCTGCAGCCTACAACCAAGCCCACCGACAAACACACATGGTCATTGAGTGGGCATTTGGACTGCTGAAGATGTGATTCTGATGCCTCCACCAGGGGGTTACAGTGGCAAAGCTGTCTGCAGTTTGCACCATGTTCCACAATATCACCATGCGGCGACACCTCCTCTCTCCCCTTTATGGGCCCAACGCAAAGGGTCCATGCACCACGGAATGGGACCTTATGCTGTCATGGGGGCCTTCTGCAAGGCAGGTGAGGTGCTGCTAGAAGGTAATGGGTTTTTTTTTGTCTTTCTGCCTTTTGCCCTTCCTAGCTGCTGTGTGAGAAGCTGAGTGTGAGTGGGTTCTTTGGAGCTTGCTAGAGAGTGGTTCTGTTTAAGGTCTGTTTGGGGCTAAGTGTGTGTTGGGGGCTGCTGGGGGCTGAGTGAGTTGCTGTTGGTTGCTGTTGATTACAAGCCACACCCCCTACTGTGCTCTGCTGTGCTTGGCAGGAAGTGACCTTTTGAAACAAAAGGTTCCTCCTCAGCGCGAGCCTCGGTGCAAGCCAAAGGGTGAGAGCTAAAGGGTATTGAGATATATGTCTAGGTAAATAAGGTAGTAAGCAGTTGCTAGGTCAGTTTGATCTATTTGACAGTCCTAGCCAGGTGTTATACTAACAGGTGTTATACTAATAGGTGTTCTCTATCTGGCATTGTTAGAGTCAGTAATTAATTCACCTTGTTAGTGATTGGCTAGGTTTAGTATATTAGCTATCAGCTTGATAAGCTAGAGGGGGGACTTAGTCTCTCAAAGCTAAGGCATGGTATGCTGTATGATAGCCTGTATATCTCTGTGTAAATATTCACCATCATATCTATATAAACTTTCTATGCACCTTCATCACCAGTTGGTCTCCAGCTTCTTATTTACTACACCCAATAAAGGGCTCTTGGCCTGTGGCTCTCAGCCTGAGGGCCCCGAAACTCTGCTCAGAGTACCCTTGGAATATACTTGGATGATGTTGACTGAAGGCCCCTTTCCAGTCACCTGCATGGAGTGTGCCATGTTTGTTTTCCTCCCAGAAGAGAAGACAGACTTCACTTGTCAGAAGTATAAGCTGGTCAGGCTTTTGGAGGAGAACATTCAGAGCCTGCTGGAGAGGATTAACACTCTTCAGAAAATCAAGGAAGGGGAGGATTTTATTGACAAGAGCCTGGGGACTCTGCAAACACATGAAGAAGAAAGTCAAGGAGAAGAAGGAAGAGTAGATCTCCCTACTGAGCCTCCTCTCAGTTCTGCAGTACAAACCTGAAGACACCGACTAAGACGATGCTCTGGTCCAGTGGAGCTCAAGAATCATTTTGAAGTACTTGAGAGGGTGATGGAGATGAGAGCGGAAGGAGAGCCACAAAGACCTAGAAAAGGGAGTGAAGAGGGCATGGTGCTGCATGGAAGTGGAAGGAAACGGAAAGTGATGGTCATTGGGGACTCTCTGCTCAGGGGTATGGAATGGAATGTGTCCAGGCCGGTTCCCCTACTCCAAGAGATATGTTGCTTAACTGGGGCCAGAATTCACGATATTACAGACCGACTGCCAAAACTGATAAGACCTATTGATCAGTACCAATTTGTGCTGGTTCATGTGGGGACAAATGACACGGCCGCGAATACCATCACGGAAATTAAAGAGGACTATGAAGCTCTTGGAAGGCAGTTGAAGGCATTGGGAGCACAGGTTGTATTCTCTTCTATCCTTCCAGTCATAGGAAGAGGAATGCGAAGAGAACAGACCATATTCGAGGTGAATCGTTGGCTGAGATGGTGGTGCCAGCAGGAGCGCTTTGGGTTCTGGGACCATGGGATAAGTTTTCTTAGAGAAGGCCTTCTAGCACATGATGGGCTTCACCTCTCAAGGTCAGGGAAGAAAACGTTCAGAAAGAACCTGGAGAGCTTAATCAGGAGAGCTTTAAACTGAAGCCGCAAGGGGAAGGCGACGATCAACATGGGGACTTCAATAAAGAAGTGAAAACAGTGGGGGCCCACCTGGGTAGGACAGGTCAAACAAAGGTAGAAGGCTACAAGAGCCTATATACCAATGCCTGTAGCATGGGTAATAAGAAGGAAGAGCTTGAGATTCTCTTGCCAACAGAGGGCTATGATATAATAGGAATCACGGAGACTTGGTGGGATGATTCTCATGACTAGAATGTGGTAAAGGATGGGTATGAGTTGCTCAAGAAAAACTGGAAGGGTAGAAGAGGAGGCGGAGTGGCGCTGTATGTGAAGAGAGGGCTAGATTGTCAGGAAGTTCTGGAGAATGTGGTTGACAGCCCCGTGGAAAGTATATGGGTGGAAATAAGGGGAGGTAGTGTGGTAAATGAAATTCTCTCTTACCAATAAGTAATTTCTGGAGACAGACTTTCCTTCAGTGAATCAGAATTTATTTGATTACAGCCTGCAGACCGGGTGTGCTACCCAGAGAGTCCTGGGAACACACACCGAATCAAGTTATTCAGCTTACTTATATACTCTCCCCGTGCGGAAAATAAAAAATGCCCTCTTCCGGCCACCAGAGCTGGTGACAAGAAGTTACATACTAATTCCCGATCGCCTAATTACTTCACTTCTGCTTTTTATTTAGTATTTTCCTTAAAAGGACATAATTCCTTTATGCCAAACATAGTATTAACTTTCCGTACTCTTTCCTAACTTTTCTTCATAACCCACAACGGCCCACCGCAAGTATCTTGGGACAGGTCTTCTCGTAAATTTGGAAAAGGTCTTCTCGTAAATCGGGACTTTCAGACCGCAAGATGTCCCATTTCATCAGGCCTGTCTTGGGCCATCATCTCTGCAACAGACTTGTTTATCAGAGTCAAAAATGCCAGGTTCCTCATTTTAGGCCGGTCAGCATATACACTAAGAATATATAAAAATATGCAAGATTAAACATAATAATTCCTTTGCAAAGCTTCTGCCTATGTTATGTTTCAACTGCCCAACTGTTAATCATTCCACTGGATAGCCAGGTATCTTAGGTGCTTTTCCTGTCACCCAAATTGCTGAATGAAGCTCTTGGAAGGCAGTTGAAGGCATTGGGAGCACAGGTTGTATTCTCTTCTATCCTTCCAGTCATAGGAAGAGGAATGCGAAGAGAACAGACCATATTCGAGGTGAATCGTTGGCTGAGATGGTGGTGCCAGCAGGAGCGCTTTGGGTTCTGGGACCATGGGATAAGTTTTCTTAGAGAAGGCCTTCTAGCACATGATGGGTTTCACCTCTCAAGGTCAGGGAAGAAAACGTTCAGAAAGAACCTGGAAAGCTTAATCAGGAGAGCTTTAAACTGAAGTCGCAAGGGGAAGGCGACAATCAACATGGGGACTTCAATGAAGAAGTGAAAACAGTGGGGGCCCACCTGGGTAGGACAGGTCAAACAAAGGTAGAAGGCTACAAGAGCCTATATACCAATGCCTGTAGCATGGGTAATAAGAAGGAAGAGCTTGAGATTCTCTTGCCAACAGAGGGCTATGATATAATAGGAATCACGGAGACTTGGTGGGATGATTCTCATGACTAGAATGTGGTAAAGGATGGGTATGAGTTGCTCAAGAAAAACTGGAAGGGTAGAAGAGGAGGCGGAGTGGCGCTGTATGTGAAGAGAGGGCTAGATTGTCAGGAAGTTCTGGAGAATGTGGTTGACAGCCCCGTGGAAAGTATATGGGTGGAAATAAGGGGAGGTAGGACAAAGGGTATTGTTGTTGGAGTCTGCTACAGATTGCTGGACCAAGGACAGGAAATGGATGCTGCCCTCCTTGAACAGATTGGTAGAGTATCCAGACATCAGAACCTTATAATTATGGGAGACTTCAACTTCCCCGATGTGTGCTGGGAGACAGGCTCAACAAAGTGACAAGAATTACACAACTTCCTGACCTGTCTGGCTGACAACTTCCTTTTTCAAATGGTGGAGGAAGCTACAATGGGCTCAGCCATACTGGACTTAATATTAACCAACAGGGAATAATTGGTAGATGGGGTAAAGGTGGTGGGGACCTTAGGGGGAAGTGACCATGTCCTCCTTGAATTCCAGTTGCTGTGGGGGATCAAGGAAGTTCATAGCCAGACTCGTAGGTTAGATTTTCGTAGGGCTGACTTCAACAAACTCAGAGGCTTGATGGGAGTCATTCTGTGAGGTGGTGTGCTGGAAGGGTAAGGAGCGAGTGAAGGGTGGGCTCTTCTCAAACATGAGCTTTTGCGAGCTCAAGCCTTCACTATTCCAGCCAGACAGAAACATAGTAAAGACTCCAAGAAACCGATGTGAATGAACTGAGAACTCCAGAATAAGCTAAAGGAGAAAAGGGAAATGTTCAGGAAATGGAGGGAAGGTCAGACCTCTAAAGAGGAGTATATGAGAGCTACTAGGTACTGCAGATCAGCCATCAGAGAAACCAAAGCTCAGTATGAGTTGGGTCTGGCCAGGGGGGCTCGCTACAATAAGAAAAACTTCTACAGATATGTGAGAAGCAAATGCAAGGTAAAAGAAGAAATTGGACCATTTTTGGGAGTAGAAGGAGAAACTCTGGTGGAGGACAGGGATAAAGCAGACAGACTTAATGACTTTTTTGCCTCTATTTTCTCCCAGAAGAACTCGAGCCCATCTAGAGATGGTATAGGACATAACAGGACACCTGAGTGTCCAGTTGACATTGACAGAGAGGTTGAAAGAAAAGGGTTTAAATTACATCCAGAAAGGTATTGGCTGGATATGAGCCATTCGGAAGGGCGGGATATAAATTCAAAATAAATAAAATAAAATAAAATATTAGGAAAAACGTTTTCACGGTCAGAGTGGTCCAAAGGTGGAATCAGCTGCCTAGGGAGGTGGTAAGCTCCCCTTCACTGGCAGTTTCAAGAAGAGGCTGGATGAATATTTGTCAGAGATGCTTTAGGCTGGTCCTGAGTTGGGCAGGGGGTTGGACTAGATGGTCTGTATGGCCCCTTCCAACTCTATGATTCTATGATCTCAGGGGCCATCTTGAGTGGGAGCGTGTGAAGGCATGCATCTGGTGGCAGAGACATCCGGTTGGTTTAACAGACAGTTGGGGAGCCTCTCCTCACCTCAGTTGGGGAATGACAGCCCCACTGGTGGCTTGCCCATGAACCTGAACCCTACCATGGTGCATGGAGGCGCCACTGGCCCTGTATGGGCTTCCCTCCAAAATGAGGATTGGACCCCCCCCATCACAAGCCCCCTTTGGGTGTCCCTGGAACTGACAGGTGGTCTGCTTGTCAGTATGGATAGAACACAGCTCTGCCCCTGGGTGCACCCAGCCAATTACAGGGTTTGGTCAGGTCTGTGGACGTGTGCCCATGGCCCAGCTGCTGGAGCCATGGTGGCCTCTGGCATCGGGAGGGGGGGCATGCACACCTTGAACCCTCGTGCCCCTGCTGCAGTGGCCAGGAGGTGGCCAGGCCCAGTCAGCCATTCTGTTTTCCACATTGCTTAGGACCCTCTGAAACAGGGAAGGGATGACAGTGACTACAGAGCCAGGAATGTCCACCAGGTAAGACAGTTAAGCCATGCATCAATGGTAGCTCTGGTCAGATGGCTGAGATGCTACTTTTGCAAGCAGAATGGAGAAGGGGAAGGTCATGGATGGGACTGCACATCCCTGTGGATGACCGATTCCTCCACGGCACAGGCATCTCCCCTCCCCACATTTGTATTTATGGAAGCTTCTGGCCTGGTCTTATGTAAATTTTCCCAAACCCACTGCTTCTGCTGAGATGAAAAACTGAACAACATACCCTCATTGACACAAGGTGGCAGCAGTCAGCACTCCACTTTGGAATTCACCGTTCTCTTATATTTGGTGAGTTGCTCAGAATAGGGTCTTTGAGGCGGCAGCTGTATGTATTTTCTTACCAGAAAGCATGTGGCTTCCAGCTCCAAAATAAACAAGTCTCCAAGGTAATTGTAGGAGACAGATATTGAACACATTTAAATTGTAACATCTATCACACAGGCCCAAGGTTACAATGAAAAGAAGTTTAAAAGTATAGGTTGTGATACAGGCAGCAGTTCAGGAGTCCCCAAAGTTGTGAGGAGTCTTGGGGTTTTGAGAAACGGCAGTGGGTACCCCACAACAGGAGCTGCGGTGGCTCAGGGGGTTAAGACGCTGAACTGCAGGCTGTGGAAGGTCAGTAGTTCAGCAGTTCAAGACCCGGGTGCCGCAAGACGGAGTGAGCTCCCGTCTCTAGTTCCAGCTCCTGCCAACCTAGCAGTTCGAAAGCAAGAAATTGCAAGTAGATAAATAGGGACCACTTTGGTGGAAAGGTAACAGCGTTCCGTGCGCCTTGGGGTTTAGTCATGCCGGCCACATGACCATGGAAACGTCTTCGGACAGCGCTGGCTCTTCGGCTTTGAAACGGAGATGAGCACCGCAACCCTAGAGTCGGATTTGACTGGCTTTCGAGCAAGGGAACCTTTACCTTTACCCCACAACATGGCTGCCATTGGTGGGATTACAAACTGCTAGGAGATTCCAAACCACTGTGTGGGCTTCCTGCTACCCACAAGGAAAGACCTTCTAGACTCTTCTGAAGCACCTCCTGGTTCCATGGATGAGCTGACCAAGGGTGTAGACTTTCCAATTTCCCGGGGGGGGCTGGGGCTGGGCCAGAGGCATTGCTGTGCTAGGAGCAAGGGTGGCTCCCGGGGGAGGCTGAGCACTTTCCTGAACAAGACATAACTCCAGGGCCGCAGCCCTGGTTAAATAGCATGCAATTGCCACACCGAAACACACCCCACTCCCAACAACAGGCTATTTACATCACATTACTTCTTGATTGGTTACTTCCAGCGTTCTGGTGGGCTATTGTTCTTGGGCTCCAAGCTCAGCCCGTCTCTGGTAGAACAGTCCTGGAATGTTTCAGTCCCAATAGATAACACCGAGGAAGGCCAGGACTGATGGCTGTGAGTGGCACTCTGGGAAGCAGGCAAGTGGGCATCAGGAAAGATAGCAACCGGCACCATGGCACCCATGGGCAATACAATGGGAATCACTGCAGTAGACAGAAGCATGCAATCAAGATCACCGGAGATGCCTGCATATACAATTCTTCCTAAAGCCATTGCATATAGGCACTGATACTTCTAACTTGAGGAGGCCTCCAAGCTCCAACCTACAGACTTCGTTAATTTCGGATTGCCTCTAAAGTCTGGCAAAGAAAATGTTTTTAAAATTCTATGGGATGGGAGATCCGGTTCTGGTTTTGTCGAGAGTGGTCGCAGGCTACCTCTGCTCTTTGATCGCTACTTTCCTTCAGCTTTCTAGGGGATTCCATACCCCCTTGGAGGATTCTCCCGGAGAAACCGAAAGCGAGAAGCTTGTCTCACCAACCCATGAGAGAATGGCAACTTTCTGGGAGAACTGAGGCTGTTTCTATGCGGAAAGTTACAAGGAACACCAAACTAGATGCCGAGCGCAAGACAAGCCCTTCAGGACCGACAGAGTCTTCAAGATACCAATGTGGAACCAACGAAGCTAAGTGTTGCAAAAAATATATATATCTTCTGGAGGGACAGTTTAATGAATTACTGTGAATTACTGCATGTATACTCCTTTAACAGAGTCTCAAAAAACTTATTTCTAATTCTCAAGCATGACTTTTGGTAGAGGACTGTGTCCCTTTAATTAGCCACGCCTTTTGTGCTCTATAAAACTTTGCAAGGCTAAAGAGTGACTGAACGTGCTTTTCACTTTGGAGGAGGCTTGTAGTTCATCAAAAAAAATTTTTTGCAGCGTTCATTGAAAGAGAATTTTGGATTAAAACTTTGGGTAAGAACTTTTCACTTCTTTGAGACTCTGTCTAGTATGAGATTACTAGCATTGTAACCTATTCTGTTCCTGCTATCTTTTATGTTAGTATTTGGCAACCTTGTGCTGAAAATTATTGTTGAACTCCTTGAGGAAGATTCTGAAACAGAAGGATATCTGGACCTCTGTTGGAGGAAAACAAAGCACATGTTATAAAGAGACTTTTTATTTAACAGTGGAGGACTATTATTAATTATAAGGTTGTACAATATCTTTTGAGATTCTATGGAGATGATATTTGATATTTTTGATATCTCTTATATTGTGAATTATGATTAAGATGATTAATTATACATGAAGAAATTATTGTATAAATATTTTTCAAAAATATAAAATTATTTATGATATAATCATCTGTGCACGGTATTTGTTGTATGTTAATAAAAGTATGGCAGGAAATAAAA